>NC_057802.1:591815962-592115962 GCF_018294505.1 Triticum aestivum
TGAGAGGATGCAGAAGACGCTTCGACAAAAATGTAAAAATAAACGTAGAATTGAAGCATCGATGGCTGAGGCATTCATCACTGAGGAGGCGGCAAACTTCGTGACAGCACACTACGAAGCCAAAAATCGTCATTTGCATAATCCGAAGCCTCGGTACAATGCTGACGACCCTAAAAAGGGTGGATCCAACCTCAGCCTATTCAAAGGGAATCTCGCACCAGCCAGTGTTTCAAATCCAGTATCTTTGGATAACGAACAATGGCGGACCATTTCGTTGTATATCTTCAACAACCTGATAGAAGTGCGGCCGTACATCGAGTAAGTTCTCGATACATAGTTTCGCAACTTCTATTTCCTTTGAACTGCTCTTATTCCTGGATATTTCATACAGTCGATACGTCGCCTTATTCTCGTATGGAGCGGTGATCCAAAAGGATTCTGTCGAAGAGTATGAGGTTCTCGCAAAGCAAGGTGGCGGCTATCCCGGTTTCATCTCTTGGTTCAAACAAACGGTAATTTCTATTAGACTTGTAGGCTAATTTGTAGGCGGCTATCCCGGTTTCATTCGCTAATTTGTGCGTAATGCAACAATCCTTTCATATTAAACTTGTAGGCTAATTCAGAGTCTATGGATGCCGAATTGAGACAAGTCGCTAATGGTTTTGACTATAAGGTCCGTTCATTTGACAAATACGACATCAACGGGTATCGCTTTCGTACCTATGGCAAAGAGCTATCTATGGCCGACCGAAAGTCTACAAATTGTTGTGTATCTGCTATCGGCGAAGGAGGTACCGAGTATTATGGGAGAGTTGAAGCAATTTATGAACTTCTATTCTATGGTGAAAACCCATCGAATGTCGTAGTCTTCAAATGTTATTGGTTTCAGCCGAAGGAGACTAGAAGAACTCATGAACATATAGGGCTAGTTGAAATCAACCAAAGCACCCATTTAGATGTTCCTGATGTCTATATTACGGCTCAACAGGCAACCCAAGTATTCTATCTACCGTGGGCCTGCCAAACTAATCCAAATCAGAAAGGTTGGGATGTCGTTTATGAAGTGCCGCCACGTGCTAGACTATCTCCCCCAAAGGAAGAGGATTATGAACCTCACATTAACCCAGACACGTATGAAGGAGAATTCTTCCAAGAGACACGTCTTTCCAAAAAGCGTTTCAAGAACCGCTATACTTCACCCCAAAACATTGAAGTAGACATTGACAGTGAATCCGACATCACCCCAGAGGAGGAACAAGAAGAGCCGGAACAAGAAGAGGTTACTGCTGCGGATGACCTGTCATTGCTTGACCGATTACGTCAAGGTGGCCTTGCACATGTTGATGCCACTGAACCCTATGAGCCCGTCATTGATTATAGTGATGATGATGATTATGCATTTATTGATGATACTGATCGAGATTATTAGTAGTGTCAGGTATTAAATTTTTTAATGTTGTACTTGATGATGATACACTTAAGTGATACACATATTATTATTCATGTCGATCTTTTTTTATGTTGTACTAATTTCGTTTACTGTTTGTCATGGCAGGTGTTGAAAGATGGTGGGCGCTGGTCGGGAGCGCGCCAAGGCCCCTTCTTCGTCGGCGCGTGGTCTGAGGTCTTCGATTCCAGACGTACCTCTCCGCCGAGCGTTGCTGGACAGTATGTCCACACCGCCGGGCCCTTCTTCGTCGACCGCGGTGCCCAGCAGGGGACGAGGTAGGAAGAGAGGAGGTGGGGCACGTGGTCGCGGGAGAGGAGGTAGGGTGACTGCTAGGGCGCCTTCCTCGCCGCCACCCCCAGCTGTTTCACCCGAGCACGTGACTGCTAGGGTGGACTCGTCCGAGGAGGAGGCTACACGGACTCCGGTCCACGAGCCTCCGGTCCACGGGTCTTGGGCCCACGAGCCTCGGGTCGACTGGCCTTCGGCCCACGAGAGTTCGGCCCACGAGACCCCGGAGGAGCACACGTCCGGATGGGGTACCTGGCCGGATCAGCCCGAGGAGCCGAGTGGCCATGCTGATGATGGCAGGGAGCCGACTGATCTTGAGGAGGAGGGTGGCACCGTCTACCAGCGTGGTGCTACACGGCTCCCGTCCGTGCCGGCGACCCGCGAGCAGAGGTGGTTGATCTTCCCTGATGGGGAGAGGTACGTAAGTGCATTTAAAATTTTTGTACCTTCTGCATTCACGTTTCTTCAAATAACTAATGCGTTGGCCTTGTCATGCTGCAGGGGTTGGGACCACCATCATAGTGTCCGCCGGCCCAACTCCGTCCTTGGAGTTCTTTGCCGGCAAAACTTCCCGGGGTTTGTCACGTTGCCTGGTGAGGGTCGGCTTCCAGAGCTTGGGTTGAGCTGGGAGCACTACGTGGCTGCCCCGGCCCCGCCGGATGTCATTATCGACGGTGTCGTGTGCGACACGAGGGCAGACATGGTGATCAGGACGTTCTGGGTAATTTCTCCTTTACACATTTCAAAATCTTCAACTAGCTAGTTATTAATTGTACTAATCAATATTGTCTCATTTGATTGCAGACATTCTACAGGTGTGAGGAGGGATACGAGGAGGACTGCGCAAATGTTATCCAGAACGTCTGCAAGCGCCTACTCTAGAACTTACGGCACGAGGCTCGGGTGCAGGCTGTTCGAGACTACTACGCCTTGCGTGGTATCAAGAAGACCAAGCCGGCGTGCCGCGATAAGTTCCTGAGTAAGGAGCAGTACATGAAGGTAATTCTTAAGGCCTTCTACTTAAGTTCCTTCATTTAGTAATTCTTAGCCGTAGCGCTCAAGTTTCTATTTGCTAACTTAGGCGCCTCCGAGATGGTGTGCGGATCGGATGGATTGTTGGGAGGTGTTGGTCGATGAGTGGTGCTCACAAGAATGGCTAGCCCTCCACAACCAGGCCAAGGACAAACGTGCCCAAATGGAAGGTGTGCCACACCATCAAGGCAGCTCCAACTTATATCAGTTCGGGCGCAACTGGGTATGTGGTTTGCTTCATGATTCATGCAATTCATTCATCATGCTAGCTTGAGCCCTTTAATTACTAAGTTTCTTTGCTTCTCTCTTTCAGGCACGCCACAATAAGGCGGATAAGGTGCCAGAGGTGTACGACCTGTATGCCATGGCCCACACTGGCTCTTACAAGAAAGTCAAGGCTTTCTCTCAGTCTGACCTCGATGATGCAAACAACTTCACCAACATCTCCTCCCACAACAAGCTCGTGAGATATAGAGATGAGGGGAAGGCGAGGAAAGGGGAGGACTTTAACCCGAGCCAGGGTCCCATTGATCCAGAGCTGGTGATGATATCTGGTGGCGGGAGGTCCCATGGCTCCATAGCCATTGGAGATGGACTTATCCGTTGTCCTAGCACTCTCCCGGAGATCAAGGCGCGCCAGTCGAGCTCCGCTCCTGAGATAAGGCCTCGTGACCGGCCAGTGCAACTCGCCATCAAGGTTAGTGATACGTACTCAGTTATCTGTCTCCATTACATTGTGTGCGCTTCCATCAATGATTACAAATGGTCATGTGAGTGGTGTTGCAGGCTGCTATACAGACTAAGAGAGATAGAACGGAGAAACTTCTGGCGGAGGCGGCGGAGAGGCAGCGGGAGATGGAGGAGAGGACGAGAAAGATGATGGAGGAGGAGAGGGCACGGAATGACATGCAGGCAAGGGCCATGTACGAGCTCCTTGTGGTAAGTTTCTTCTGCAGATTACTTGCTAGTCTTAACATTTGAGTCTCATTACTAACTAGTATGACTCTGTTCTGAAAACCAAATGTGCAGTCTGTGTGCGAGAAGTCCGGTCAGCCCGCTCCGCCGATGCCAGTGATTGCTCCTGGGAGCACGGTGAGTTTAGTTTGAATGGACATTAGTTGGTAGTCTCAACATTTGAGTGTCGTAATGCTAACGAGACATTGAAAATGATCTTTGTTGCAGCTTAACTCCAGAAACGCATCGCATGATCCTTCTCCAGGTAGCGGCACTAGCCACCCCGGTCCTACACCTCCCTGATCACGGTAAGTTTCTCTAGTGTTTTGCTTAACAAATGCATAAAGACCTAGACTTAGCTTTATTTCCTCCAATATGCTTACCATAATGACCTAGAGTTAGCTTATTTTCCTCCAAAATGACCCATTTTACCTAGGTTAGCTTATAAATGATGCAGTTCATCCAAGTTAGCTCAAAAATGACCCATTTCACCTAGATTAGCTCCTAAATGATCCATTTTACCTACGTTAGCTTTAAAATGGCCCATTTCACCTACGTTAACTCCAAAATGACCCATCTTACGTAGGTTATCTCATAAACGATCCATTTCAACTAATTTAGCTCATAAACGATCCATTTGACCTAAGTGAGCAAAAAAAATGATCCATTTCACCTAAATTAGCTCTTAAATGATCCATTTCACCTAAGTTAGCCACTTAACGGACTGACAGCGCAAATATTGCCGTCCGCCCTCTTTGCCGTCCGCCACAGACGGCAAAGAGCCTTTGCCGTCCGCCGCCAGGAAGCAGACGGCAAAGAAGCTGTTTACCGTAGCCTTCTTTGCCGGAGCCTTTTGCCGTCCGCGGCTGACGGCAAAGGTCTTTGCCGTCCGCCTTTCGAGCCTTTGCCGTCCGCCATGGCAGACGGCAAAGTAGCTGTTTCCTGTAGTGTCTCCAGGTGCCCGGGCAAACCACTGGGTACTCCAGGGTGCCCCAACCAATCCACCCAGATGTGTATTAAAGTAGCCACCTTAAGTTAACCAATAAATAATAATCTCACATCTTTCATGGGTAGACTCAAACCCAAACCACGTCTACGAGCATAGTATAGTAGTATAAGCATAACGTAGAAGTAAGTCCCAAGGTTTGAATATAAGACAATAGGTTCCTACCTCATCAACTACTTCCCAATACCCACATGTTATCAAATCCTAACCACACAATGTTTTGAGGGTTGAAACTAATTCATAAAAACAGGCTAATGAAAAGTATGATCAAAGTGTGAACTTGCCTGTACTGTTGATGAAGATGATTCGCACTCATAACTCCTGATAGTTCTACTTGTCACACTCCGGTCCATCTACCGTAAGCAATCAGTAGTAACCACACATAAGCAATCACTCAAAAGATCGGAAAGAACAAAGAAAGAAATTCGGAAAACTTCAAAACCAAGCAAATAACTCTTGCAACAGAAATTTTTTCTAACAGTACCAAAATTAAGTGAATTTGGCCTTATCAGAGAGTTTAGGTCAAGAGCTTTAATTTGCAAAAAGAATCAACTAAATCGGAGTTATAAAACTCGAGTTACGATCAAACGAAGTTTGAAGTCAAATCTGAACTAATTCAAATTTTAAAATTTCAAAAACATGTTTGAGCTGGATTACTCGATAGAGGGGATCGTAACAAAGAAGTGGGCGTTGGTTTCATCTAATTCCGACTAACGAGCAAAAAGTATTGATCGATTGAAGAATAGAGACTAATCTGTAAAGAAAAATCATCACAGATAGGTCCCTGGCCGGAATTAAAATAAAAAGAAAAGTCCTATGGAACGAACGTTCGCTACAGAAGCCTACAAAAAAAAATCGTTCGCTACTGAGTACTAACGGACGAACGTCCACAAATTAACAAACCTAAATAACTAAACCGTTTAAAAGAGCGAACTAAATAAAGAAATCCGGGGCGGTTTGCGGTTTATACCGGTTCGGGCGAATAAACCGGCGGCGGCAGCGGTTCCCGGCGAGGCAGATCGGTTCGGCGGCGCGGCGGCTCCGGCGGCAGGGCAAGGCGACGCGGGGCAGCGGCGGCTCGGTGGCGGGTGGCGGCGCTTGCGAACGGCAGCGACAAGGCAAGCAGGCGGCGGCGCAGGCGAGCAGCGGCGGCAGCGTCTGCAGCGGTGGCGGCGCTACGTGGCAGGAGCAGCGGCGCGAGGAGAGAGAGGGCGGCGGCGGCGCAGGCTTATATAGAGGGGGCAAGAGGTTGCGTGGAGGAGGGGCAGGGGAAAAGGCGGCGGGCGCAGTGTCCGGAGGCGGCACGGACGTCGGGGCGACGACGGCGTGCGACGGCACGTCTTCCGCTCGGGAGAGAGACGGCGCGCGAGACTGGGCCGTGGCCTGCCCCGGTTGGCTGGGCGGCCCAGTTCGTCAGAGAAGTTTTTTTAAAAATAGTCAGACGAAAAGAATAAAAACAAAAAGAAATAAAAATATTATATAGGCATATACTATATTAAAATTTTCCTAAAAAATATTTTCTACAACATGAACATTTTTCTAGCATCAAATAAAATCCTCAAAAATTCAAATAAAGCAAATATTGCTACTACTGCAATAAATCCAATAAAAATCATTTTAAAAATACCAAAATGATTTCAAATTTATTTCTCTCCCATTTTCTATTGGAGGGAATCATTTTACCCTATTTTCCATATATTTTATTTTTGGAGGAAAATAATTTGAATAAAATCAAACTCCAAATTGAAAATAATTTCCAAAAGGACTTTAAATTTGATCCTTTTAAACTCCCAACTCCTATTTCATATGTTTCGAAGAAGTCATTTTATCTTCTCTCATGAAAATCATTGAGTTGCTTGAAGTTTCTGAATTTGAAAATATTTCCAAATAAAATTCAAATCTTTTCGAAACCCTTTTCATTTATTTAAATGGAAGAAGTCATGTCATCTTCTCTCCAGGGTTTTGTGGTGAAAAGAATTTGAATTTATAAATGCAAAAAAGAAAGTTTGGGAAAGTCCTTTTATTCCCTCTCATTTAACTTTCAAAAAGTTTCGAATTTCACTCAATTTCACACAAGCAACCACACCACAATCAAACAATCAATCAATCAAATCTATATATTTATTATAACATTCCAAAATTTAGAATTTTGGGATGTTACAAACCTACCACCCTTAAAATGAATCTCGTCCTCGAGATTCGGAGAGGCTAGAAAGAAATAGGTTAGGTTTGGGGTTTTCTCAAATTCCATCGATCGACTCCGGGGTCTTGGGTGCTACCACCCTTAGAAGCAAGGTTACGGTTCCATCAATACTCATATACTCCATCCTTATTCTTGACAGTGTCGGTCTTCTCAGATTCTCGGGAAAATTTCTAATCTGGCTCTTCCGGTAGCGGCATAACCTTTTCCTCAATTCTTCTGTCCTTTCATCTTGGTAAGGTTATTCCGAGACTAGGTCCTCTTAGCTGAAGGGTCCGGCGCCAATACTAATCAACTATCGATATCTCATGGTGGTCAACCATTTATGGTTTCTCCTGCAGGAAATGGGGCTGGGCTGAACCTCACCATATATCCTACGATTGGCAACAACTGCGTTGTACAAGGGAAAATTGTCATACCATTCTAAGGTTTAAACAAGGTTTTGATCGTCGTTGCTCTACTATAGGCAAGTTACTCAGATTTACCATCCCATATAGCAAGGAGAACAATAAGAGTAAGTCAGTATGGTGATCAATCCATCCCGCACCCAAATCATTACCCTGTATATGGTTTAGCGAATCTCGCATTCTAACACTCGGTCATCCTCACAAGCATTGCAGAATTTCTCTTGTCGACGAACCAAGTTCGGATAAATCCATGGATTCTGCAAGCCAAACAACATCTATCGTTCCTTCACAACTCTCAGGTTTTGCCTTACTCCTATAAGATCGTTTGTCGATAAAGTCGTATCCTCTTCCAGGGTTTTTTCCTTTAGCAAGAGTGTGCTTGCTTCTTGGCAGGTCCTGGGGCCTGTGGGTTATGGCCCATCTCATCACTTGTAAACCTTGAACTCATCATCGGGGCAACTGCTCGTTATTCCAACATCCAACTTCCTAGCATTCTTAAATCCATCCAATTGTACTATCTCCCTTCCTTCTATTGGTACCAAACTCAAACCTGATTACTCAGACTCATCATAGAGTCACCATTGCTCCATATTACCAACATCATACCTCCTTTATATCCAATACTTATTTTGTCCGAAGTCCACTCCGTGAAATATCTTTATCCTTTCCAGGGGTCAAATCTCCTCACAGGGTACTACCACCCTTAAAATGCATCCAACTCTTCCATAGACCATATTTCTCATATCCTCGAAAATGGTCAAAATCTTCCTTCATAGACTCACTACTCATAAAAATCCAAATCAGTACCAACGGTGCTAGCTTTATTGATTCTCGAATTACTTCAATCTCCTGCATTTCCATTTCATGCCTCAACTCAACACCTCAATTCAAAAGAGTCGATCTCACGACTACCACTACATTTCTCACAGACTCAACTACTAACCACAAGTCTCCTTCTCTTTCGGACAATCTCTGGCAAGATGCCCTGCTTCATTACAATAGAAACATATTACTCCAGACAAGTGTCGAGGTTTCCTTTTTGGGCAACGGCTGAAGTAGTGCCCTGATTCCTTGCACCTGTAGCAGGTGATATGACTCAGGTCCTTCCTGGAATCAACTCCATTCCTCTTCCTGGACTTTTCCATGCCAATCATGGCTTCTATTTCTTGTGGGTCATACTCTACTTCCTCTGTCGGGAATTCTACTAGGTCCCCCTTCATACAATTCTGGGAGATGTGTCCTTCTTCTCCACATGAATAGCATGACTTGGTGCAGGCTTTAATTGGGCCTTCTTTGGGTGTGTCCCCGACATCTTCCTTCATCACGGGTTCTTCTAAAATTTCCATAAGGGCTCCTTTCTTTACTTCTTTCTTCTGTTGTACGGTTCTTCGTACCATGGGGTAAATGTGACACTGAGCAGGATAGTGGGTACTCCCTTTACACAAGAAACAAGAAATCTGCCTAGTTGGGCATTCTTCAGCTGAGTGACTACCTTCACAATTAGGGCATTCATCCTTGTGTTCTTTAGGGGTGTGTCCTATTTCTCCACAAATCTTGCATGCACAAGGTTTCTTCATATCATTTACATAAGGCTTCAAACTCGGGGACACAAGACGAGACTTTAGCAAAGTCAACTTAAATTCCTTCCAAATGGTTACTCCTTGCCATCCATCGATGGTTTGGTACAACCTCCACCAAGTAGCAGCACCTCTTTCAAAACACTGCAGAGCATGCTAGGCCATATCCTTTCCGGCTACAAAATTATTCTCCATATGAGCTTCCATGTTCTGAATCCATCGGTCCGTCTCCAATTGACTCATCGGTCCAGAAAATATGGGTTCATATCCATTCATCCTCTATTGGCTCCATGGGTTTGGGGTGGGATAAGAGAGAGAGAGATAGAGAAGGATACACACAATGCAAACAATAGTTTTGAAGAGACATATTTTATTTTGTGGCTGTCGGAAAAAATCAAACAAATGACAGCTCACGATCGTCGTATCTAACGTAGGTATATAATAGGGGTTTGGTCTTCTAAAGGTCAATAAATCTTCATCAAACAATTCAAGTCGTGTTCATGTCTCTAATGGCTTCTTCCGATCGTGCTTGTACTTCTCAAGTTCTTTTGCCAGATCATCTCATGTTGACACGAAGTCTCTCATGACGTCCTTCAATATTTCTGGAGTTGCGTTCCAAACTTCGGGGTTTCAACATCCTTGGCATGAGCCATGGTCCTACTGTCCTTCAGTTCCTGACAAATATCCAGTATCTCGAGGTTTTGTTCCTCCAGTTTGGCTACTTCAGCTTCTGTGTCCTAAGTTCTTCATGAAATGCTTCTTTGTCAAAATACGGCTTCCTGCAGGTCCATCTTAAAACTCCTGATGTAATTCTCTAGATCCTGGTGATACACCAGCTAAGGTTAAAACTGCATCCTTTGCTGATAGATGATCCATCAGCCTTCTACCATCCAATCCTTCCGAAGAAATGCATGCTTATCTCAGCACGGTGACAATAGCATAAGCGGGCGATAACATCACGGATAGCCGTGTTTCTGCTCTTGTCATTACCATCAGCTATCATTCCATAATTGACATCTCCTGCATTGGGGTTTTCTTCACAAAAAGTTGAGCTCTAATGCTCCATGTTCCAGTCTTTCTCCGATACACCTTGATCTCGGGTATTGACACCTTCCATAGTCTAACAAGTGCCATAAGGGTAGCCTTCCTAGGTCATATCAATTCGGAAATTCTTCAAAGCCTTAAAATTCTCCTAGTCTTGGGAACTTCAACCATTGAGGTTTCCATTATTCTAATGCACGGTAAAATCCTCTTCATTCCGAAAGTGGTCTTAGTTGTCCGATATCTTGTACTTCTTGGAGTGGTCTATTAGTCAAATCTTCATGTGGTCAAATGGGAAAAGGGGTATGGTCTAACTAAAAGGGAGTTTTTGAATTCACTCAGAAGAGAAGAGAGGTAAAAGATCTTTTTGAAAAATGAAGTTGTAGAGAAAATCTTTCCTATGGGCTTGCCAATTTCTAGGGGTCACGTCCTATAGTCAACATGTGCTCTGATACCATCTTGTAGCGACCCGACCTCAGACGGTCAAGTCTCTGTGCTTAAGTGTCGTCCCTGGATCGGTATGCTGACACACACAGTACTCGAGGATTTATAACAGAGGTAAATCACATGTATAGAGTAACGTAAATACTATTACCTCAATCCAAATAGCGGAAGTAACAACAAGGTTGTGGATTCCCATCAACACCAACGGCAAGGTTGAGTGTAGAAATCGTAACCCTAACGTATCACTTACTCGTCGTAAGGTTCCTGCAACATGAGACGTTGCAGCCACAAAGGGTCAGTACATTGAATGTACCGGCAAATTCACACCATAGAGCAATGATGAATAATAGCTAACACTACATGCATATTTGGCTGGTGGAGGCGCTACGGTTATAATGTTTTTGCGAAAAGCCAATTTTTCCCTACTACAAAGGAATATATTTTATTTAACTACAAAGTTGGTTGAAAATTATTAAGAAGGTTCCTCCAACTCAATCCCAATTAAAAGTTAACAACCCAAGAAATTAATTAAGTAAATTGATGAGATCCATATGATAATCCAAGAACCAGATACTCAAGATGTCCATAACCGGGGACACGGCTAATCATGATTAGTTTGTACACTCTGCAGAGGTTTACGCACTTTTCCCCACAAGACTCGATCTCCTTCGTTGGATTTCTCGCACTACATGGTGTTTGAGAAACGGATGACCGAGACACAGTCTTTCAGAAGATTAACTCAAACCCGGGGTAGACAGTACGAACCTACATCCCCTACATCTGCTAGCCTACCACTGGAAGAGGTCATGCAACCTACTCAACTATGCTAGAGCCCATAATAGCTTGTGGCTGCACACGGAAGTTTCTAGCATGAATAATCTTATGATCCCTTTGAGCCTGGGTGGCATTCCATAGGGTGATCACACGGGTCCTCCAGGATCCCCTTGGGCAAGCACTGGGTTCTCCAGGTGCCCGGGCAAACCACTGGGTACTCCAGGGTGCCCCAACCAATCCACCCAGATGTGTATTAAAGTAGCCACCTTAAGTTAACCAATAAATAATAATCTCAAATCTGTCATGGGTACACTCAAACCCAAACCACGTCTACGAGCATAGCATAGTAGTATAAGCATAACGTAGAAGTAACTCCCAAGGTTTGAATATAAGACAATAGGTTCCTACCTCATCAACTACTTCCCAATACCCACATGTTATCAAATCCTAACCACGCAATGTTTTGAGGGTTGAAACTAATGCATAAAAACTGGCTAATGAAAAGTATGATCAAAGTGTGAACTTGCCTGTACTGTTGATGAAGATGATTCGCACTCATAACTCCTGATAGTTCTACTCGTCACACTCCGGTCAATCTATTGTAAGCAATCAGTAGTAACCACACATAAGCAATCACTGAAAAGATCAAAAAGAACAAAGAAAGAAATTCGGAAAACTTCAAAACCAAGCAAATAACTCTTGCAAAAGAAAAAAATTCTAACAGTACCAAAATTAAGTGAACTTGGCCTTATCAGAGAGTTTAGGTCAAGAGCTTTAATTTGCAAAAACAATCAACTAAATCAAAGTTATAAAACTCGAGTTATGATCAAACGAAGTTTGAATTCAAATCTGATCTAATTCAAATTTTAAAATTTTAAAAACATGTTTGAGTTGGTTTACTCGATAGAGGGGATCGTAACAAAGAAGTGGGCGTTGGTTCCATCTAATTCCGACTAACGAGCAAAAAGTAGTGATCGATTGAAGAATAGGGACTAATCTATAAAGAAAAATCATCACAGATAGGTCCCTGGCCGGAATTAAAATAAAAAGAAAAGTCCTATCGAACGAACGTTCGCTACAGAAGCCTACAAAACGAAATCGTTCGCTACCGAGTAGTAATGGACGAACCTCCACAAATTAACAAACCTAAATAACTAAACCGTTCAAAAGAATAAAATCAAACTAAATAAAGAAAACCGGGGCGGTTTGCGGTTTATACCGGTTCAGGCGAATAAACCTGCAGCGGCGGCGGTTCCCGGCGAGGCAGATCGGTTCGGCGGCGCGGCGGCTCCGGCGGGTACGGCGGCGGGGCGAGGCGACGCGGGGCAGCGGCGGCTCGGTGGCGGGTGGCGGCGCTCGCGAACGGCAGCGACAAGGCAAGCAGGCGGCGACGCAGGCGAGCAGCGGCGTGAGGAGAGAGAGGGCGGCGGCGGCGCAAGCTTATATAGAGGGGGGCGAGAGGTTGCGTGGAGGAGGGGCAGGGGGCAAAGGCGGTGGGCGCAGAGTCCGGAGGCGGCACGGACGTCGGGGCGACGACGGCGTGCGACGGCTGGTCTTCCGCTCGGGAGAGAGACGACGCGCGGGACTGGGCCGTGGCCTAGCCCGGTTGGCTGGCCGGCCCAGTTCGTCAGAGAAGGTTTTTTGTTAAATAGTCAGACGAAAAGAATAAAAACAAAAAGAAATAAAAATATTATATAGGCATATAATATATCAAAATTTTCCTAAAAAAATATTTTCTGCAGCATGAACATTTTTCTAGCATCAAATAAAATCCTCAGAAATTCAAATAAAGCAAATAGTGCTACTGATGCAATAAAATCTAATAAAAATCATTTTAGAAATACCAAAATGATTTCCAATTTATTTCTCTCCCATTTTCTATTGTAGGGAATCATTTTACCCTATTTTCCATATATTTTATTTTTGGAGGAAAATAATTTGAATAAAATCCAAATAACTCCAAATTGAAAATAATTTCCAAAAGGACTTTAAATTTGATTCTTTTAAACTCCCAACTCATATTTCATATGTTTTGAAGAAGTCATTTTATCTTCTCTCATGAAAATCATTGAGTTGCTTGAAGTTTCTGAATTTGAAAATATTTCCAAATAAAATTCAAATCTTTTCGATACCCCTTTTCATTTATTTAAATGGAAGAAGTCACGTCATCTTCTCTCCAGGGTTTTGTGGTGAAAAGAATTTGAATTTATAAATGCAAAAATAAAAGTTTGGGAAAGTCCTTTTATTCCCTCTCATTTAACTTTCAAAAAGTTTGGAATTTCACACAAGCAACCACACCACAATCAAACAATCAATCAAATCTATCTATTTATTATAACATTCCAAAATTTAGAATTTTGGGATGTTACATCTAGTTTTTACTATAATCCTTTCTATTTTTTGCACATGCTATGTGGGTGAAATGATGATACCATGCCAAGTTTCAACCTTTTCAGAGTTCATTTGTAGTGCTTTTCAATTTTAGGCTCATTTAGCTCACAAGGTAAATGCATGAAAAATAGCTAATGAAGGCACAAAGGGTTGACAGTTGACGACGTGGCTTTGAATGGTGCATAATGAGCGCACAAAAAATCTGGAGTTGTAATAAGTTTAAAAAAATGAAGTGCCTTTGAAACACGTGAGTTTTGGTCCGAAACCCTCACACTTTGAAAGAGAGTGTCCAGTTTGTACACGAAGTGCATCCAGTTTGTGCTGTAACCCTCTCTACTTTTTTGCACATGCTATGTGGGTGAAACGATTATACCATGCCAAGTTTCAACCTTTTCAGAGTTCATTTGTAGTGCTTTTCAATTTCAGGGTTATTTAGCTCAAAACAAATCAGTAATTGCATGAAAAATAGCAAATGAAGGCACAAAGGGTTCAAACTAACGACGTGGCTTTGAATGGTGCATAATTAACGCACAAAAATTCTGGAGTTGTAATAAGTTAAAAAAATAACGTGCCTTTATAACAGATGAGTTTTGGTCCGAAACCCTGATACTTCGAAAGAGAGTGTCCAGTTTGTACACGAAGTGCATCCAGTTTTTGCGATAACTCTCTCTACTTTTTTGCACATGCTATGTGGGTGAAATAATGGTACCATGCCAAGTTTCAACCTTTTCAGAGTTCATTTGTAGTGCTTTTCAATTTCAGGGTCATTTAGCTCAAAACAAATCAGTAAATGCATGAAAATAGCAAATGAAGGCACAAAGGGTTGAAAGTTGACGACGTGGGTTTGAATGGTGCATAATGAATGCACAAAAAGTCTCGAGTTGTAATAAGTTTAAAAAATGAAGTGCCTTTGTAACAGATGAGTTTTGGTCTGAAACCCTGATACTTCGAAAGAGAGTGTCCAGTTTGTACACGAAGTGCATCCAGTTTTTGCCGTAACCCTGTCTACTTTTTCGCACATGCTATGTGGGTGAAATGATGAGACCATGCCAAGTTTCAACCTTTTCAGAGTTCATTTGTAGTGCTTTTCAATTTCAGGGTCATTTAGCTCAAAACAAATCAGTAAATGCATGAAAAATAGCAAACTAAGGCACAAAGGGTTCAAAGTTAACGACGTGGCTTTGAATGGTGTATAATGAACGCACAAAAATTCTGGAGTTGTAATAAGTTTAAAAAAATAAAGTGCCTTTATAACAGATGAGTTTTGGTCCGAAACCCTGATACTTCGAAAGAGAGTGTCTAGTTTGTACACGAAGTGCATCCAGTTTTTGCCGTAACTCTCTCTACTTTTTTGCACATGCTATGTGGGTGAAATAATGGTACCATGCCAAGTTTCAACCTTTTCAGAGTTCAATTGTAGTGCTTTTCAATTTCAGGGTCATTTAGCTCAAAACAAATCAGTAAATGCATGAAAAATAGCAAACTAAGGCACAAAGGGTTGAAAGTTGACGACGTGGCTTTGAATGGTGCATAATGAACGCACAAAAAGTCTCGAGTTGTAATAAGTTTAAAAAAATGAAGTGCCTTTGTAACAGATGAGTTTTGGTCTGAAACCCTGATACTTCGAAAGAGAGTGTCCAGTTTGTACACGAAGTGTATCCAGTTTTTGCCGTAACCCTCTCTACTTTTTTGCACATGCTATGTGGGTGAAATAATGGTACCATGCCAAGTTTCAACCTTTTCAGAGTTCATTTGTAGTGCTTTTCAATTTCAGGGTCATTTAGCTCAAAACAAATCAGTAAATGCAGGAAAAATAGCAAATGAAGGCACAAAGGGTTGAAAGTTGACGACGTGGCTTTGAATGGTGCATAATGAACGCACAAAAAGTCTCAAGTTGTAGTAAGTTTAAAAAAATGAAGTGCCTTTGTATCAGATGAGTTTTGGTCTGAAACCCTGATACTTCGAAAGAGAGTGTCCAGTTTGTACACGAAGTGCATCCAGTTTTTGCCGTAACCCTCCCTACTTTTTTCCACATGCTATGTGGGTGAAATGATGATACCATGCCAAGTTTCAACCTTTTCAGAGTTCATTTGTAGTGCTTTTCAATTTCAGGGTCATTTAGCTCAAAACAAATCAGTAAATGCATGAAAAATAGCAAATGAAGGCACAAAGGGTTGAAAGTTGACGACGTGGCTTTGAATGGTGCATAATGAACGCACAAAAAGTCTCAAGTTGTAATAAGTTTAAAAAAATGAAGTGCCTTTGTATCAGATGAGTTTTGGTCTGAAACCCTGATACTTCAAAAGAGAGTGTCCAGTTTGTACACGAAGTGCATCCAGTTTTTGCCGTAACCCTCCCTACTTTTTTGCACATGCTATGTGGGTGAAATGATGATACCATGCCAAGTTTCAACCTTTTCAGAGTTCATTTGTAGTGCTTTTCAATTTAGGGTCATTTAGCTCAAAACAAATCAGTAAATGCATGAAAAATAGCAAATGAAGGCACAAAAAGTCCGGAGTTAAAATAAGTTATTAAAAATGAAAGAGAGAAGTAATGCTCACCTGCACGTTTCTTATCTTCAGGCCTTGAGGAAATAGTGTAGACTGCACGGAGCTATGTGTAGGTTTTGTCCGAAACCCTGATAGCTCTGTGCAGTCTACACCACTTCCTCAAGGCCTGAAGCTAAGCAATGTGCAGGTAAGCATTGCGCCTCTCCTTCATCGTCTCTGCACTCATGGCTTATAAACCGCTGCGAGTGCCTCTCACTTGGCGAGGTGGGACTAAAAAACTACTGCAAAATGAATCAACTAAAAAACACTGGTACCGGTTCATGCCACGAACCGGTACTGAAGGTGCTAGTGGGGCCCCAGCCTGGCCACAGCCTGCCACAGCCTCTTTAGTACCAGTTCGTGGCACGAACCGGTACTAATGAGCTCCGCCCGCCTAGCCGTTGGAACCGGCACTAATGGTCACATTAGTGCCGGTTTTGTTACAAACCGGGACTAATGTGCTTCACATTAGGCGCTTTTTCTACTAGTGATAGCTGATAGCCCACAAGTATAGGGGATCGTTTGTAGCATTTTTCGATGAATAAGAGTGTCGAACCCAACGATGAGATAAAGGTAGAACAAATATTCTCTCAAGTTCAATCGACCACCGATACAACTCTACGCACACTTGACGTTCGCTTTACCTAGAACAAGTATGAAACTAGAAGTACTTTGTAGGTGTGATAGGATAGGTTTGCAAGATAATAAAGAGTGCCTAAATAAAATCTAGGGGATTTTTAGATAGACACAACTAAGTAAGTTTTAGTAGAGAGCTTTTATCAACAAGAAAGTTATTTGTCCCTAGGCAATCGATAACAAGTACCGGTAATCATTCTTGTAATTTTATATGAGGGAGAGGCATGAGCTAACATACTTTCTCTACTTGGATCATATGCACTTATGATTGGAACACCAGCAAGCATCTGCAACTACTAAAGATCATTAAGGTCGTGAAACCCAACCATAGCATTAAGTATCAACTCCTCTATACTCCCATACGCCATAACCCACTTATCCGCGTTTGGGCTGCTGTCATCCCCCGCAACACTGACATTAAGTAAACCATGAACATATTGCAGCACCCTACAGCGGGTTCCCCTCACGTTTGCACGAGAACGGAGGGCACTGTAGGACAACACCATAAATAAAATATACAATCATACCAACCAAGATCACGATTAACCCACAGGACAAAACGGATCTACTTACACGTCATAGGATAACCATAGATCATTGGGAAATAATATATGGAGTTGAGCACCTTGTTTAAGTAGAGATTACAGCAGGGGGAAGAGGTGTTACACCACTGCATAGAGGGGGAGAAAGTTGGTGTTGACGATAACAAGATTGTTGATGTAGATCACCGTCCCGATCGTTGCCCCGGCGACACTTCAGCGCCACCGGAAGCGAGGGGGAGAGAGCCCCCCCTTCTTCTTCTTCTTCTTCTTCTTCTTCTTCTCCTTCTTCTTCCTTGGCCTCCCCCTAGATGGGAGGAGAGTTCCCCCTCTGGTCCTTGGTGTCCATGGCAGCATAGGGGCGGGTGCCCCTCCGAGATTGGATCTCCCTCTCTGTTCTCTTCTGTTTTGTGTTCCCCAGATCTGGCCAAAAACCATTTCTTATATTTTAGGAGATCCGCATCTCCGATTGCGCTGAGGTTTGAACACGATTTTTTCGGATATAAGCTTCCTTGCGCCTGAAGTAGAGCTCCAACCAACATACGAGGTGGGCACAACCCACCACGGCACGCCTGGCTCCGGGACCGCGCCCTGGTGGTTGTGCCCACCACGGGCCTCCATTTGCGGTGATTCCAACTCTCAAAAATCACATATATTCCAAAATAATTCTCCATGAAATTTTATTGCATTTGGACTTCGTTTGATATGGATACTCTGCGATACAAAAAACACGCAGAAAACAGGAACTGGCACTGGGCACTGGATCAATAGGTTAGTCCAATAAATCATATAAAAAGTTAGCAAAAGTATGTGAAAGTTGTATAATATTGGCATGAAACAATCAAAGATACAACGGAGACGTATCAGCAGTCCCAAGCTTAATTCCTGCTCGTCCTCGAGCAGGTAAATGATAAAAAAGATAATTTTTGATGTGGAATGCTACCTAGCATAAACTTGATCATATATCTAATCATGGCATGAATATTAAGACATAAGTGATTCAAAGCAATAGTCTATAATTTGACATAAAGACATCAATACTCAGGCATCCCAACAAACAATCATGTCTTTCAAAATATCAATGCTAAAGAAAGTTATCCCTACAAAATCATATAGCCTTGTCATGGTCTGTCTTCTTAACACAAAGTATTTATCATGCACAACCCCGATGACAAGCCGAGCAATTGGTTCATACTTTTTAACGCACTTCAGCTTTTCCAACTCTCGCGCAATACATGAGCGCAAGCCATGGATATAGCACTACAGGTGGAATAGAGTATGATGATAGGGGTAAATATAAAGAAGACAAAAAAAGTAAGAAAGTCTCACATCGACGCGGCTAACCAACGGGCTATGGAGATGCCCATCAATCGATATCAATGCGAGGAGTAGGGATTGCCATGCAACGAGTGCACTAAGAGCTATAAGTGTATGAAAGCTCAACATGAAAACTAAGTGGGTGTGCATCTAGTCCTATAATGAAAATTTCCCACTAGTATATGAAAGTGACAACATAGGAGACTCTCCATATGAAAAACATGGTGCTACTTTGAAGCACAAGTGTGGTAAAGGATACTAACAATGCCCCTTCTTTCTTTGTTTATTTATTCTTTTTTCTTTATTCTTTTTCCTTTTTTCTTCTTTTTATATTTTTTTCTCTCATTGTCCGGAGCCTCATCCCAACTTGTGGGGGAATCATAGTCTCCATCATCCTTTCCTCGTTGGGGCACTGCTCTAAAAATGAATAATGATGGTCATCACACTTCTATTTACTTATAACTCAAAAGAAATAAAAATTACAACTCGATACCTATGAAAAAGTATGACTCTATATGAATGCCTCTGGCAATGTACCAGGATGTGCAATGATCTGGCGTAACATGTATGAAAAATGATGAATGGTGGCTGAGACACAACTACTATGTCAGCTATATGATCATGCAAATCAATATGACAATGAATTCTCAAGTCATCAAAACGGAAGCGGTGGAAGTTGCATGGCAATATATCTCGGAATGGCCATGGAAAAGCCATAATAGGTAGGTATGGTGGCTGTTTTGAGGAATATACAATAAGGCTTATGTGTGATAGAGCGTATCATATCCCGGGGTTTGGATGCACCTGCGAAGTTTGCGCCACGCCTCGATGTGAGAAAGGGCAATGCACAGTACCGTAGAGGCTAGCAAATTGCGAAAAGGTAAGAGTGCGTATAATCCATGGACTCACATTAGTCATAAAGAACTAATATACTTATTGCAAAAGTTTATTAGCCCTCGAAGCAAAGTACTACTATGCATTCCCCTAGGGGGATAGATTGGTAGGAAAAGACCATCGCTCGTCCCCGACCGCCACTCATAAGGAAGACAATCAATAATAAATCATGCTCCAACTTCATAGCATAACGAGAGACTATACGTGCATGCTTCGGGAATCACAAACCTTAACACCAATATTCCTACTAACCATAACCATTTACTAGTACCTCCCACATATTATCATCTCTATATCGCAAAACTATTGCAAGGAATCAAACATATCATGTTCAGTGATCCATAAGTTTTATGTAGGATTTTATGACTAACCATGCAATTGACCAATTCCTTGTGACTCTCTAAATAGATATAAGTGAAGCATGAGAGTTTAGTTCTTTCTACAAAAGATCATGCTCTAATAAACATAAGTGAAGCAAAAGAGCATTCTCCAAACAACGGTTTTCTATGTGAAGAGAAACAGGCAATCCAAACTTTAAATGATATAAGTGAAGCACATGAAGCATTCTATAAAGCCATACTCAAAGGATATAAGTGAAGTTCAATGAGCATTCTATAAAACAACCATGGACTATCTCATACCAGCATGGTGCATAAAGTAAAAATGAAAACTAAGCACAAAAGACGCTCCAAGATTTGCACATATCACATGAACGAAACGAGAACGAAAACATACCGATACTTGTTGAAGAAAGATGGGATGCCTTCTGGGGCATCCCCAACCTTAGCTGCTTGAGTCTCCTTGAATATTTACTTGGGGTGCCTTGGGAATCCCCAAGCTTGAGCTCTTGCCTCTCCTCCTTCTCCTCATATCGAAACCTCCTCGATCTTTGATCACTTCATCCACACAAAACTCAACAGAAAGTTCAGTAAGATCCGTTAGTATAACAAAGCAAATCACTACTCTAAGTACTGTTGCAAACCAATTCATATTTTCTTTTGCATTGTAGCTACTGTAATATAACTTTTCCATGGCTTATACCACCGATAAAAATCGATAGTTTCATCAAAACAAGCAAACAATGCATCAAAAAACAAAATCTGTCTTCAACAGGACAATCTGTAGTAATCTGAACATTCACCATACTTCTGGTACTCCAACAATTCTGAAAAATATTAGGAAAAATAAACAATTTGTATAGAAAGACAGTGCAAAAAGTTTCAGAACCGTTTGACGTTCCAGTAAAAAATGTAAAATCACGCACTACAACCAAAGTTTCTATTTTGCACCGCACAAACCAACAAGCAATCTAAATATCCTAAAGGCAAATCTAGGCACAATATTTTTGTAATACAATGGAATTGTACAAGGGGATAATTATTTTTGTGACAGAATTCATAAAAAATTCTGCATTGTTTCCATGAGCATGAACACAAGTGTTCAAGGTCGACCCTCACTTCTCCAATGCATAACTTCCAATCGCTTCTCTTTTGTGAAAAGTTTTAACTTCCCCTCTATATTTTTTGGTTTTAAACTCTATAAGCACTCAACGGAAATAAATGACTCTCTAAAACTTCCGGGTTGTCTCCCTGGGAGCGATTTCTTTAAAGCCATTAAGCTAGGCATAAAGTGCTCAAGTAATGAATCCACCCAGATCCCAAGGTATGTCAAAGCCAATTTTAATTAACAATGATTTGGCATTTAGTAGTGAGCACAAAGCAACATATATCATGCAATGACGAAGTCTAACTCTCTTCCTATGCATCGGCATGTCATACAAGAACAATTTATGCACATCAAGTAAAGGCCAATACATAGCATAAGCAGTTTCTTGCAATTTTATCGTGTTGGAAACATAAAGAGGCGGAGATATAGTTCCTCTCTCATAATAATTGCAAGTAGGAGCAGCAAGCACATGCATATTACATTCATCAAAATCATCATGTGCAACGGTAAAAGGCAACCCATCAATATAATCCTTAACAAGTGCAAACTTCTCCGATATAGTGTAGTTTGGACAATTCAAAAAGATAATAGGATTATCATGTGTGCGTGCAATAGCAACAATTTCATTCTTAACATAAGGAACTATAGCAAGTTCATCTCCATAAGCATCATTCATATTGGCATCATGGCCACAAGCATAGCAAGCATCATCAAAAAGGGATATTTCAAACGAATCAACGGGATCATAGCAATTATCATGGCATTCTTCCTTCGGTAAGCACGAAGGGAAATTAAATAATGTATGAGTTGAAGGGTTACTCTCATTAGAAGGTGGGCACGGGTAGCTAATCCGTTCTTCCTCCTTTTGTTCTTCGCTCTCCTCATCATCTTTTTCATCCAATGAGCTCATAGTTTCATCAATTCCTTCTTCCATAGACTCCTGCAAAATATTAGTCTCTTCTTGGACAGCGGAGACTTTCTCAATAAATTCATCAATATCAGAATTGTATTTATAATTATTATAGAAATATTTAAGGATAGCAAGATTTTCAGGTCTATAAACTGAATCATCAAAATCTTCAAACTTTTTAAACAAAGATTCAATTTCATAAGCACCCTTAAAAGCAACAAATTCTTCTATCCGTTCCACATCATAGTAATCATATATACCTTTAGCATAAGAAGCCAAGGTTTCATAATCATTAAATTCGCAAGAATAGGGAAGGTGTGGAACCTCAATCTTAGAGCAAGAAGTATAATCATATCTCAAGCATAGATTCCAAGCATACCATTGCAACATTTCAATTTGATCCCATAAAATTTTTCCCTTTTGAGTCAAGCGATAATCCCTAAAGTATTCACGTTGATCCAATGTTACTCCCATTATCAAGTTAAATGGGGTTTTCTCAGGATTATCAAAGTAGTGCATAATATTTTTCACATAACGAGCATCGAGGGTTTTAAGGAGGTTTCCCATCTCCATGAGTAGCAAGTACATCTAATTATTTTGGTGTTTTGTGTTCCATATCCATAACTAAAGATAGAGAACAACTTAGAACAAGAAATAAAAACTACTTAGTGATAAAGCAAACCAGCACGCACGAGAATATTCACCCCACGCTATTGCTCCCTGGCAACGGCGCCAAAAAAAGGTCTTGATAACCCACAAGTATAGGGGATCGTTTGTAGCCTTTTTTGATAAATAAGAGTGTCGAACCCAACGAGGAGCTAAAGGTAGAACAAATATTCCCTAAAGTTCTATCGACCACCGATACAACTCGACGCACACTTGACGTTCGCTTTACCTAGAACAAGTATATAACTAGAAGTACTTTGTAGGTGTGATAGGATAGGTTTGCAAGATAATAAAGAGTGCATAAATAAAATCTAGGGGATGTTTAGATAAAGACACAACTAAGTTAGTTTTAGTAGAGAGATTTTGTCAACAAGAAAGTTATTTGTCCCTAGGCAATCGATAACAAGTACCGGTAATCATTCTTGTAATTTTATATGAGGGAGAGGCATGAGCTAACATACTTTCTCTACTTGGATCATATGCACTTATGATTGGAACTCTAGCAAGAATCCGCAACTACTAAATATCATTAAGGTCGTGAAACCCAACCATAGCATTAAATATCTAGTCCTCTATACTCCCATACGCCATAACCCACTTATCCGCGTTTGGGCTGCTGTCATCCCCCGCAACACTGACAATAAGTAAACTATGAACATATTTCAACACCCTACAGCGGGGGCCCCTCACGTTTGCGCGAGAACGGAGGGCACCATAGGACAGCACCATAAATAAAATATACAATCATACCAACCAAGATCACGATTAACCCACAGGACAAAACGGATCTACTCAAACATCATAGGATAACCATAGATCATTGGGAAATAATAGATGGAGTTGAGCACCATGTTTAATTAGAGATTACAGCGGGGGGAAGAGGTGTTACACCGCTGCATAGAGGGGGAGAAAGTTGGTGTTGCCGGTAGCAAGATTGTTGATGTAGATCGTCGTCCCGATCGTTGCCCCGGCGGCACTCCAGCGCCACCAGAAGCAAGGGGGAGAGAGCCCCCCTCCTTCTTCTTCTTCTTCCTTGGCCTCCCCCTAGCACTACTAGGGAAAACCTTATACACAGCATCTTAGCAGTAGCGCTGGACAAAACAGGGCGCTACTGCTACTTAGTAGTAGCGTTTTTAAATAGACCGCGCTACTGCTACTACTTTAGCAGTAGCGCGTTCTGTGAAACAGCACTGCTGCTATATTTGTACTGGGCGCAGATGGCTAGTTGCACTTAGCAGTCGCGCGTACCACTGACAAGCGCTATTGCTACGGACCGTAGCAGTAGCGCGTTTCTCCGAAACGCGCTACTACTTACTTACCTTATCCTGGAGCGGTTCACCCTCTTACACTCACTCCCTCTCACTCGCTCTCGCCCGCGCCGAACCCGTACATCGTCCGCCGCCGCTGCGCTGCTCCTCGCCGAGGTACTCCCTCGTCCCTCCTCTCCTCCCTCCTTCCCCCTCCTCCTCCGGCCACCCTCCTCCCACCGCCCCTCTCCCTCCTCCTCCTTCGGTCGCCCCCTCCCTCCTCCTCCTCCAGCCGCCCCCTCCCTCTTTTTTTCTGTTTTTCACTGTAGTTTTATACTATTGTATAATGTAGTTTTTTTTACTGTTTTTAGTATGTGTTTAAAATAATTAGTAAGTAAATTAATAAACTAGTTGAACTAGTTTAGTTTTAGTAAGAACAAGTTGAATTAATAGAACTAATGTATTTTTAGTAAGAAAATTAATATAACTAGTTGAACTAGTTTATTTTTAGAAAGAACTAGTTTATTTCTATTTATAGTAAGTTTATATTTAATAAGAACTAGTTGAATTAATAGAACTAGTTGAACATGTCACATTTGTTGTTATTTTTCTAGTTTAAGCAATTATTCCCACATCGACGTCGACGATGCCTATCCCGCATCCTCGTCGTCGATACCCGTCGTTCGCTAGGGTTTTAGTTGTATTAGTGATGTTATATGTATGATACTATTTGGGATGTATTAGTGATAACTTATAGGGTTTTTGTTTTTGCAGAAATCAAGGAGCCCCTCCATCATCCCCGCCGTCGTCCCCGTCACCGACCCCCTCCGACCTCGAGGTGAGACCAGCCAAATCTCCATGTCAATATGAGTCCTATAAGATACGATGTAGATAAAAACATGTATATCTTGTGTTGCTCAAATAGGATATGTGGTTGCCCAAGTGGCCGGTCATGTTCAGGTTACACCTCCGAGTGGCCTATGTTTTGCCGGAGTGTTGATTAATTTCCGTTCCGGAAAATTCAGGCGCTCGATATGTCATGTTTTAGCAAAGGTCATGCCGGAATTTTCCGTGAATTTTGACATGACTTGTGCTAGAATATGTAGGAAATATCGAGTAGCCTGGATTTTCTAGAAAGATAATTAAACGATATTCCGGGTTGACTTTAAGTCTATCGAGTCTCCACCATATATGACAGGACGAAGAATCCCGACTGTTGTCGTGGGGGTAGCTTCTCCTTCGTTCCCGTGTGCTATGTCTTGTTTTTTCGTAATTAAGCTCGACTTCTACTACTTCAACGTGTAATTTTCGTCTTTTAGAATTCTACTAGCTTATCCCATGCCATGCAAGACGCTATGTCTTGGAGAGGATGGGTTTTGAAGACCATGAGAGGAATGAAACAAAGAAAATTAACCAAAGGACCCATCATGGTATGGATTTTGAGGTAAATCTATACAATTCTCAGAGCGTATCCCATTTTGGTTGCCCGGGTTGGGAAGCACTTTGCAAGATGTATGATTTTCAAGAGGGTATGTTTGTCACCATGGATCTTGGTGATCCTGACATCGACCAAGACAATTTGGACATTTGGGTCCTTGTTGATACGCTTCCAATTATACCACTATATGAGTTCCTCAAACATAGTTATTAAGTAATTTATATTGTTTATTTCAAAATAGTTGACAGCTTATTTCCATTGATAGCTTACTTTCATTCTTCAAAGAATGTGCGGAACATGGTAGACAGAACCAACTACACCGATGGCTCTGAGTTAACTTATCAGGAGAAAAGTCATCTGGTCGCATATTGTACTGATCTTGACAATTACAATGCCTTTTATCGAACTGCTCCAAATTATGGTCAATACGTGCCACTAGTGCACGTGTTGAACCACGATAACTTCCATGGAGAAATCTTGGTAAGATTTTTTACTATTACGACATCCGTGGATCTTTTGCATACTTCTAAAACTAGTACATCATTGCTAACTACGAAGTTATTACTATGTTTTTCAACAGAGAATCCTGATGGATTGTGTGCCTCATTTGATGTATCAGAATGGTCGCCTTGATGTTTTGAACATACAGCCAGGTCATCCTACGAATCTCACCTGTCCATACCAGATTTCTAAAACCGGTGAACGCATGCTAATCTTAGAATGGAAAAAATGTATGGACAGTCGTAAGGAGGTTCTTGGAAGCAACATTGTGCGAAAGGCAAGAATTGGAGACAAGATAATCTCCATTCTCCATAATGGAGAGTCAGGGGCTATCTTGTTTTATGCTATTTTACCTCAGATAATATAGTAGGTCCTAAGAGAGTGTAGTAGGTCCTATGAGGTACAATATGTTTATGAGAGTTGATGATGATGAGTAGTTGTGATTATGTCTAGTGACCAACTTGTATGTGATGTATCATTGATGAAAACGATGATCATGAAGAGGTGTTATATGACAATGATGTATTATGATGATAAGTTGTTAATGATATGATGATGATGATGATGATGATGATGATGATGATGATGATATATTATATCATTGGGTGAAAGAACCGCGTATTAGTTTCAAGTGGATGGACATCCACTTGAAACTAGTCCACGGTTCTTTCTCCCAGTGATGTAATAACTCATTATGATGTAAAATCATTCTCTAAATTGTTGCGGTATGAAAACTTGTATAAAGGTGTATGAATACAATATGAAATAAAAAAGAAATATGGAATAATAGTAGTAGCGCGTGCTAGGAGAAGCGTTACTACTAATTACCAGTAGCGCCCATAGTACAAAGTTCTGCTACTAAGTCGATATAGCAGTAGCGTGGTCCAAACCACGCTACTGTAACCTTTAGCTGTAGCGCCTTATTACTAGTAGCGCTGCACCCCGCACTACTGATAGGCTTTAAACACGCGCTACTGCTAGGGTTTTCCCTAGTAGTGTATATGGGAGGAGCGTCCCCCCTCTGGTCCTTGGTCTCCATGGCGGTGGAGGGGCGGGAGCCCCTCCGAGATTGGATCTACCTCTCTGTTCTCTTCTGTTTCGCGTTCTCCAGATCTGGCCGAAAACCGTTTCTTATATTGCCGGAGATCCGCAATCCGACTGCGCTGAGATTTGAACACGATTTTTTTCCGGATATAAACTTCCTTGCGCCCGAAGTAGAGCTCCAATCGACGTACGAGGTTCGCACAACCCACCACGGCATACCTGGCTCCGGGACCGCGCCCTGGTGGGTTGTGCCCAACACAGGCCTCTGTTTGCGGTGATTCCAACTCTCAAAATCACATATATTCCAAAACAATTCTCCGTGAAATTTTATTACATTTGGACTTCGTCTGATATGGATACTCTACGATACAAAAAACATGCAGAAAACGGGAATTGGTACTGGGCACTGGATCAATAGGATAGTCCAATAAATCAAATAAAAAGTTGCCAAAAGTATGTGAAAGTGGTATAATATTGGCATGAAACAATCAAAAATTATAGATACGACGGAGACGTATCAATAGCCCAACCACCAAGGAATTTACGCAATGCACGCATTTTGTTATTCCATTTGTGCATTGGGGTATGTCCGGCAACCGATTTCACCACACCTCCTTGACCATGTCATGGAAGCCATCCCGAAGCAACCAACCAAGTTCGAACTTGAACTTGCATCTATGTTGTGCTCGTGGGAAACCAGTAGTTAGGAGAATGGATGCATGATCTGATATAGCCTCAATATGAGGTAGAGCACGAACAGATACCATAGGAAATTTAGATTCCCAGTCGTTATCCATAGGAAATTGTCTCTTTAGTTGAAGATCCACATCAGTTATACTCTTTTAGTCCAATCAAGATTTTGTAGGGCACCATCTAAAAAATAGATTTTGTAGGGCACCATCTAAAAAATAGATTTTGTAGGGCACGTATGTGACAGATATGGACAACTAATACTATAGTTCTTCTATTGATGTCCACCTTATATATAGAAATCTTAACTTTTATAGTTAGGCCTTACTATATAACTAATGGAGTAGGTTGTTTAACATTTATGGTAATATGGGTGAACCTAAGGGCTTAATTATCTCTTCCTTTTAATTATATAATATATAGATTGCCAAAGAGTTCACATCGCCCGCCTAGCTCAGTTGGTAGAGCTCAAGGTTCTTAGTTTGTTTGCTACCTGAGCAAGCCTGCCTTTCCTGCAGCCATCCTAGCCCCACGATTTAGGACATGTGGGGCTGAGATCACTGTTTGGAATGGTAGGACTGCCCAGGTAGCAAACCATAGAGGCTGGTTACCTTGTGGTCTTGGGTTCGAGCCCCAAGGCGGGCAATTTCTTTTTGGTGCTTCCACATATTTTCTTTTCTTTCTGGATTTGTACCCTTTTTGACCGATTGTTTTAGGTATATGGGATAAGTTAGAGTTATGTATTTTCTGCGACATCAAACTCCACATGGAAGTTAGCTAGATGAATCGAATGTATTGGTGTGATGTGGACCTTGGGAAATAGGAAATCAGGTGACGAAGCACCAGGTGAGTGGCTTTGTTTTATTATTTTTAGCTTTGTAATTTGCTATTCTTGGTGTTTAGGTCATCTTCTAGACTGTGGACGGTGGGGCCGTCGTGTGTCTGTAGCGTTGTTTGAGTGGTGGTCATTCATTTGTTCATCTAATTTGTGTGTCGCAACAGAAATGATTTACCATCGCTGCAAATAATCATCCATCAAAGTACCAGGACACATTCCCTTCTCAAGAAGGCTCGTACATCGGTCTAGACCGAGCCCTAGAAGTAAATATCATTACGTAATGACCACATGTTCCATATGCAAGAAGCACATATCACATTATTTACAACAAATTTAGAACTAAGAGACCACAACCTAGATAAGGCAGACATCGACTGAGGAAGAAAAAAAAGCAATCACATGAGATAAGCACTTCCAGTATTCTTTTGTCACTATGCAGTCAAAGAGAAAATGTTGTACAGAGATAACTATGCATTGAGTGTTGTTAGTAGATACATAGCTATTCCCGGAAAAGAGCACTGCAAGATACATGCGAGGTACTTCTAATGATTATTTACAGTTTGGGAAATCTAGAGATGGACTTGTTGGTTTTGTTGATATTATTTTTGCTGGTGATTTGGACAAGAGAAGATCTCTCACAGCTTATGTTTTCATCACTGGTGGTTGTGTCGTGGCCTGTGAGTTGGAGAGAAACTTTGCAATCTATTGTATGTCGTTCCACTACTGATGTCGAGTATATGACGGTTTCTGAGACATGCGCAGAAGCTATTTGGTTGGGAGGTTTGTACACTAAGCTTTGTGAAGATATGTCTTGCCTTACCATATTTTCTGACAATCAAAGTATTGTACTCCCTCCGTTTTAAAATAGATGACCCAACTTTTTACTAACTTTGGGTACAAAGTTAGTACAAAGTTGGGTCATCTATTTTGGAACAGAGGAAGTATGACTTAAAAATAATAAAATGTATCATCAGAGAACAATAACACATTGATGTTAGTGGAGGTGCATGCGACTTGGCCGCCAGGCTTCGCGTGTCATCCTATCTGGCACCATGCCTCCCTCCCACATGATCAATAATCCCCCCTAAACCTATTAAAACGCTCCAAGTCAAAACAACTCCGTAAAACGCTTGTATAATACCATGGTTGTAGCATTACTTCCCACATGATTGTCTGTCTCTACTGGATGTTTTGGAAGTAATGCTACACATAATACGTTTACGGGAGTTTTACAGGCAGGTCGATTTTGATTGCAGATTAAGGGGGAGGAGGGGCCCACCCACGTGAAATCAGGGGGGAGAGGCTAGTTAGAAAGAAAGAATCCTAGTCACCGTGTAATTGCGTGTAACTCTTTGTACGTAATGTTGTGTTCCAGGGTTCGAAATTTGCTCAAAATGTATTTATATCGAAGGATAAAGTAAAATCAAATGTTTGTGATAAAGGTGATACATTTATATTGGCATGATAAATGATATATTTATAAAGTGGAATAAAAGATACATTAATATTGGCATGATAAAGTAAAATAAAATTGAAGGATAAAGTGAAATAAAAGACACATTTATAATACAAACCTTTATAAATGTATTTATATTGAAGGATAAAGTAAAATCAAATGTTTGTGATAAATGTGATCTCTTTATAATCACCTTTTACATCTCGATGTTCTTCAAGACTCTTGCAAAGAAAGTTAAAAATCGAACACCTCTTGATTCCAAAATCGGGATTGCATGAGAAGATCACCCCCGAATGGCAACGGAGGTGGTGACGATGGGGAGATGCTGCAGGAGGATAATGTTGACGCACCACCAGGCTTGGCCTTCACCGTCTTGGAGACGAGCTTCAGACTCCAGACTCCACCCTAGGAAGGTTGTACTCGGTGTCATCAAGCTCAAGATCTGGTTGGGTGGGTTCAAAAAGGAAGCCCGGTGCCTCGGTGGCTTGATACTGAGCACCTGCCTCCTCGAACGAATCAACGTAGTGCTCGTATATGTACTTCATGCCTGAATCCATTCCTTAAAAGAAGGAACAACAAAAATTATCACAAACATTTCACCGAACACTTGCCGGGCGTTGTGACCCCTGTAAGGGCGAATGTTACCTGCGCAGTGGACAGACGTGGGTCTGGAACGACGACAGAAGACAAGAGGCATGGAGGTGTAATGGTGGGGGTCGCGGAGTTTCGAAAAAGGCTTGGCAGGCGGCCAGGGTAGAAGAACGACATCATTGGCGAGATAGAAAGTGACAATAGAAAGAGGGAAGGATGGAGACGCGGGTCCGGACGAGGTTTTGGGTGTCCCGGGGTGTCAGAGTCCTACGTGGCTGGTTTTCGGAGTCCCGTAATGCCCTCGTGGTTGGTGGAAAAAACATGATGTTTGGACTGGTCCACAGGCCGATGCAGGACGACGTTAGATGACAAACTGTGTTCGAAAAGCTCTGTCCGAACACTTAGAATGGTTTGAAGGTCCGCTTTGAAAATGCCTTAAGATAACATGGACCACCACCACCCCACAAGGCAACGACCGAGGCAGGCGGGTCTCGATGAACAATAAAATAAAAAAATGCTAGAATTTTTTGTAAAAACTAGGAAAAAATTGCAGGGAAGATGCTCGAGTGTGTGATGCCGTGCCAAATTTTGTGGTATTTGGATATCTGGCATTTTTGGCATGGATGTCACGAACTTAAACATCTTTCACAAAAAAAAAATTAATCTGATTTTTTCTAGTATTTTCTAACGCTATTGTTCACCTGAGGAAGCAGATGAGCTCGGAAACCATTGCTAGATGTTATTATATCAAATATACTTACATATTGGATGGAATAACGTGTTATATTACGAGACAGAGGGAGTAATTTAACTAGATGGTCGCGCGCCCTCTCGCCGCACCGTGATCACCCTCAGTCAATCATTCAACACCCGGACGCATCACAAGTTGATACGCACGTGGAATTAAGTAGTGACACATACATACATCGCCGGGGCGTGTACGTATATGCCGAACCGCGAGTAGGTTGGCGTGCACGGCACCACACGGGATGGCATGGATGCATGCCATCGACGTGCCGTTGCTGCTGATAGCACGCACGCGCGCATGGCATGGTCACTTGGTCAGTCACGCGAAAAGGATTGGGCGACCGCGACCGATCCGGCACCACCGCTCGGTCAGGTCTGCCATGGATCGAGCAGCTGACCACGGAATGCATATCTTCAAATTAAGCACCGATCGAGCCCTTCAAAACTCGTCGGGCGCCTGCATGGCACCCACCGCGGAATGCATATGCATCATGCGTCCAGGTAGGTGGCCCGGTCGATCTGATCTCTGTTTACCGGTACTACATCTACAGTTCCACAGTTGTACTCCCATTGGCAATATGACCAGTCCATGAGCCAGTGATCTAGCTTAGGCCAACTCCAGCGAGCGACCCCATCTCGTCTGGCCCCGTCCGTTTGGGGCAAAACGAAAAGACCCCACGGCCCAGCGCGCGACTGCCTGTACCCATCTTGTTCATTTTGTGTCCGGCCCGACCCATTTTGAGTACAAACATGCGGCTGATTTGAGTCCAGGCGGATAGCAAACGGACGCGCCGCTCGTTCGCATTGGCGCTGCGTGGCAGGCGACCACCTACCTCCAACCGCCCAACATAAATGTGCACAGGCGGTCGGCCTCATCTGTCATCCGCGCAGACGAGCGGTAGGCGTCCTTCTTAAATGGAAAGCCGTGGACCGGTCGCTGTCCACGCTCCCACTTCAGTCCCTGTTGCCTCCTCGAAACCCGACACCCAAACCCTAGTTCTCCCCTCCCCTTCCTCGAGCTTGCTGGCCGCCGGCAGCCATGGTGTGGTGGAACACCGGCCGCAAGGGGGCGCACGACCACGAGGCTCGGGCCGCCGCCGCCGCGTCAAAGCAGAGCCCGCATCACCCCCACGGAGGGCCCCCGCGCCTCCCCATTCACCATCGCGCCTACGGCCGCGTTCTAGGGCTATGAAGACTGTTTAATTATGTTTTTATATTTTTATGTTTGCGTTTATTTGAATTTTTTTGGCATTTTTTTGAGTTTTTGCAATTTTTTTATATCACGTCCATCCTGGACATGATATGGGTTGCAGCTGCGCGTTGGGCTGCCGACACGGCAATGACCCCAAACGAACATGGGCGACTCCATTGCCGCCTCAAACGGACGAAAAGCAGGCCAAAATGGACGTCTTTTTGGACCGTGCGCTGGAGTTGGCCTTACGGTCAAACTCGGTCAACCCATCGGGATACGTAAAGCGAACAGTGATATGCATGCATGGCCTCGCGGCGCTGAGTTTGGGATATGCCCTGACGAACGAGCCAGCGGATGCAATGTAACTGCAGTTGCAGTGCTGTATGGGCGCAGGCTCGTCACTGTGGCCTGTGAGGACCGAGACGAAAGCCACAGTGAGGAGTGAGAGGAAAGCGGCGCGCACATGTTCCCACTTGGCCCAAGGAGCAGACCACCCAACCTAGGTAGTCACAGACGCCCATCGTCATGCGTCGCCCATTGCATTGCACCGTACCAACCGGCCACTGGCAGGCCGGCGACCGCTCTTCCTAGGATCGTTCACACCGCCCCCTAACATAGTCCTGGCCATGGGCAGCCTGGCCCGGTCGGCCCGACCCGACCCGGCCCGGCCCTAAAAAGCCCGACCCGGCCTGGCCCGACCTTGTCCACGGGCTGGGCTCGGGCCTAGGTTTTCAGCCCAAAGAATTGGCCAGGCCGGGCCTGGGCCCGTCGTTTTCGCTGTTTAAGGAAGAGGCCCGGCCCGTGGCCCGACGGGCTTTTAGCGTGATGGGCCGGGCTCGGGCCCGATTTTTAGGCCCGACCGCCGAGCCAGGCCGGGCTCGGGCCTGGGCTTTTTGCGTCGGGCTTTGGTTGGCCTGGCCCGAGGGAACCTGGCCTAATACCTTGCTGCCAGACATGACGGTTTGACCAATCTCTGTTGTAGGTGCTTAATTCTCGAGTGATTTTTGAGTTTTCGTCAGGTTGATCTCTCCTTTTACTGAGTGTATAAAATAAGTCATTATATGTACTAGCTTAAAAAACGTCTTGAATTTTGACACGGAGGTAGTAATTGATATTCATGTGTTGATTTTCCTGTGCAAACTAGCTACATATACGGGTTGCTAACTTGCGATGGACACGAGACTACTTCCGTCTCAAAATTATACACGGGCGGCGAGGTGTTGCTGGAGCACGGCCGGTGTCGTCTTCTTTGGGGCTGGAGGAAGAAGGCGGTTGAATATTGGAGGAGTAATGCAACACGCACGGGCTTGTTTTCACGGATTCAACTGACTATGAGTAGGTGGCAGTTTTTGATTGGAAATTAAAGGTGAGGCGGGGCCCACCCCATAAAAATCAGGGGGAGAAGATTGATTAGTGTTTAGATGCCCGTACTATGCCCGTATTCCTCCGTGTGTCTAGGATTATCGATATTGGACCAAGTACATTATTTCCATTTCTTAGACAACAAGTGCACTAGGGAAAGTTGCCTAGCGCGCCTCCTAGTGCCATGAGATCGTGAGTTCAAACTCTTCACTAGCGTTTTATTTTTCATATAATAATCGCCCCCAGTAAAAGGTGAGATGGGGATGGGATGTAACTGGCAAGTACTCGGCAAAATCGGCGTACAAGATGATGTATGAGGGAGGGGTAAGATTTCAATGCGCCTCGGCTGTCTGGCGCAGTTGGGCCATGATGACATGTAATCTCTTCATTTGGCTCGCACTCCAGTACAGAGTGTGGACTTCGGACCGCAGACAGAGGCATGGTCTGCAAGATCATAGCTGGGCATGCTTCCTATGTGACCAAGAAGAGGACAAAGTGGATCACATACTACTACAGTGTGTATATGCGAGACAAGTGTGGTTTCTGTGCTTCCGAGAGCTGGGCGTGGATGAAGCTTTGATTCCAACCATAGAGGATACACTAGGTGATTGGTGGGTATCCACTAGAAAGCGCATTGACAAGAGACACCGGAGAGGATACGACACAATCTGCATTTCAGTCTGCTGGAACATATGAAAGCAGAGAAACGGCAGAGTTTCTCGCAACAGCAACATCGCCAACGAGTGGGGAACGACCGATATCATCCACCAGGAACTTAGGCTATGGGCATTGGCGAGAGGGGGAGGAGTTCAACATGGCATAGAGGAGTTGCCTAGCGTGTGGAGTGGAGGGGTGGACGTGCATGCCGTGTGTGGTAGTGCATTCCGTCGTCTGTATTTCTTGTACATAACTCTCTTTGGTCTATAAAGCTAAGGTACGCATTTTGCGTACTCTCGAAAAAAAGGTGAGATCAATCTGAAATGCGGCAGCACGTAACTTGTGGGCTGGCGGCCAGTTTACTCGATCTAGGCGTTCGGTACATATCGGATGACACCTAAGTTGTTCGAATCTATAAAGAATTTTCTGTCTCACACTAAAAACATCACGGGTGTTAATACATCACGAAACTTCACACATGAGTAGAATAGTCGACTAAATTTCATACCACAAAATTTTCAGATTTCTTAATTTTTTAACTGCGATTTTAAATTTTTACTATTCACATGGGTGCACGTGGAACCATGTTCACCTTTGTATTTTTTATATCCGCTCGGGTCATATTGTTCAAACTTTAGAGTCGTTGCATCCATTATAACAAAACACATCAAAATAGTCCCTACAACTATTTAGGGACCGCCTGAAGAAAAAAAAAAGGGTAAGTCAACTTTCTAGGTCATTAGATTAAGATCCAAGAGTCGTTGTTTTTTCTTCTTCCTCCGGGTTTCTTAGGGTATCTTCAAGGTGGACCCGTGTTTCCTTTTTCATTTAATAATCCCCCCATTAAAAGGTGAGATCAATCTGAGATGCAGCAGCGCGTAACATGTGGGCTGGCGGCCAGTTTACGGGCGTTCGATAGATATCGAATGACACTTAAGTCGTCCGGATCTGTTACGAATTTCCGTCTCACACTAAAAACATCATGGGTGTCAATACATCACGAAACTTCACACATGAGTATAATAGTCGACTAAATTTCATACCTCAAAATTTACAGATTTTATAATTTTTTAAGTGTTATTTTAAAATTTTACTAGTCACATGGGTGCACGGGGAACCATGTTCACCTTTGTATTTTTTATATCCGCTCGGGTCATATTGTACAGACTTTAGAGTGGTAGCATCCAATATAACAAAACACATCAAAATAGTCGCTACAACTATTTAGGTACAGCCTGAAGAAGAAAAAAAAGGGTAAGTCAACTTTCTAGGTCATTAGATTAAGTCCAACAGTTGTTGCTTTTTCTTCTTCCTCCGGCTTTCTTAGGGTATCTTCAAGGCGGACCCGTGTTTTATTTTTCATTTAATAATCGCCCACAGTAAATGTGAGATCAATCTGAGATGCGGCAGCGAGTAACTTGTGGGCCGGCGGCCACTTTACTCGATCTGGGCGTTCGATAGATATCAGATGACACTTAAGTCGTTCGGATCTGTTACGAATTTTCTGTCTCACACTAAAAACACCATGGGTGTCAATACATCAAGAAACTTCACACATGAGTAGAATAAAGAAAATATGCCCTAGAAGCAATAATAAAGTTGTTATTTATATTTCCTTATATCATGATAAATGTTTATTATTCATGCTAGAATTGTATTAACCGGAAACTTGGTACATGTGTGAATACATAGACAAAACAGAGTGTCCCTACTATGCCTCTACTTGGCTAGCTCGTTAATCAAAGATGGTTATGTTTCCTGACCATAGACATGTGTTGTCATTTGATGAACGTGATCACATAATTGGAGAATGATGTCATGGACAAGACCCATCCGTTAGCTTAGATTATGATCGTTTAGTTTTATTGCTATTGCTTTCTTCATGACTTATACATGTTCGTCCGACTATGAGATTATGCAACTCCCAAATACTGGAGGAACACCTTGTGTGCTATCAAACATCACAACGTAACTGGATGATTATAAAGATGCTCTACAGGTGTCTCTGAAGGTGTTTATTGGGTTGGCATATATCGAGATTAGGATTTGTCATTCCGTGTATCGGAGAGGTATCTCTGGGCCCTCTCGGTAATGCACATCACTATAAGCCTTGCAAGCAATGTGACTAATGAGTTAGTTGCGGGATGATGCATTACGGAATGAGTAAAGAGACTTGCCAGTAATGAGATTGAACTAGGTATGATGATACCGACGATGGAATCTCGGGCAAGTAACATACCGATGACAAAGGGAACAACGTATGTTGTTATGTGGTTTGACCGATAAAGATCTTCATAGAATATGTGGGAGCCAATATGAGCATCCAGGTTCCGCTATTGGTTATTGACCGGAGAGGTGTCTCGGTCATGTCTACATAGTTCTCGAACCCGTAGGGTCCGCATGCTTAACGTTCGATGACGATTTTATATTGTATGAGTTATGTGATTTGATGACCGAATGCTGTTCGGAGTCTCGGATGAGATCACGGATAAGGCGAGGAATCTCGAAATGGTTGAGAGGTAAATATTCCTATATAGGACGATGGTATTTGGACACCGGAAGTGTTTCAGGGGTACCGAGTACGTATCGGGTCACCGGAAAGGGGTTCCGGGCACCCTCGGCCAAGATATGGGACTTATTGGGCCTAGGGCGGGACAGACCAACCCCTAGTGGCCTGGTGCACCCCATACATGGCCGAATAGGGGGATAAAGGAAAGGGATAGGAGAGAAAGGAAGGGGGGCAATTCGGCCTTCCCTTTCCTTCTCCCCCCCTCCTCTTTCCTTCTCCCTCTAGAAAACATGGAAAGGGGGGAGGCCGAATAGGATTAGGCACCAAGTAGGATTCCTCCTACTTGGGGCGTGCCTCCTACTGCTCCCTCCCACTCCCACCTATATATCTGGGGGGGGGCACTGCTGGAACACACACCAAGTCTTCTCTTAGCCATGTGCGGTGCCCCCCTCCACAGTTACACACCTCGGTCATATTGTCGTAGTGCTTAGGCGAAGCCCTGCGCCGGTAACTTCATCATCACCATTGCCACGCCGTCGTGTTGATGGATGATAACCCACAAGTATAGGGGATCGCAACAGTTTTCGAGGGTAGAGTATTCAACCCAAATATATTGATTCGACACAAGGGGAGCCAAAGAATATTCTCAAGTATTAGCAGTTGAGTTGTCAATTCAACCACACCTGGATAACTTAATATCTGCAGCAAAGTATTTAGTAGAAAAGTAGTATGGAAGTAATGGTAACGGTGGCAAAAGTGACAGTAGTAGTTTTGTAGTAATTGTAACAGTGGCAACGGAAAAGTAACTAAGCAAAGAACAATATGTGAAAAGCTCGTAGGCATTGGATGGGTGATGGAGAATTATGCTGGATGCGATTCCTCATGCAATAGTTATAATATAGGGTGACACAGAACTAGCTCCAGTTCATCATTGTAATGTAGGCATGCATTTCGAATATAGTCATATGTGCTTACGGAAAAGAACTTGCATGACATCTTTTGTCCTACCCTCCCGTGGCAGCGGGGTCCTATTGGAAACTAAGGGATATTAAGGCCTCCCTTTAATAGAGTACCGGACCAAAGCATTAACACTTAGTGAATACATCAACTCCTCAAACTACGGTCATCACCGGTAGGTATCCCGATTATTGTCACTTCGGGGTTAACGGATCATAACACATAATAGGTGACTATAGACTTGCAAGATAGGATCAAGAACTCACATATATTCATGAAAACATAATAGGTTCAGATCTGAAATCATGGCACTCGGGCCCTAGTGACAAGCATTATGCATAGCAAAGTCATAGCAACATCAATCTCAGAACATAATGGATACTAGCACTACAAAAAAAAGATACATCGGTGACATTTTGGGCCGAATGAATTTTTTTCTGTCATACTTATGACACTTCTATGATGATAATTGTGACAAACCCGGTATCATCATAGATTTGGTGGGGTCCTACTTCTATGACAAAAAATCATGACAGAAAATGGGCTTTTCGTCCTGGGCGGGCCGTAGACGCAGCTGCATGACATTCTTTGGGCCATCCATGACGGAAAAAACCGTGGTAGAAGCGAGGGCGAGGAAAATATCGGGGTGTTCCCGGTTACGGTGTGTGGTCGGGGCCGAGCGATGCGCGTCTCTCTCGTACACGCACGCGCGTGGGTGCGAGGCGTTGGGCTCTAACTGAACCCGAGCGGTTGCACTGCAGCCTACGCGTTACTGAACTCGAGCGATCGATCGATGGCTGTTAACTGAACCCGATCGAGCGATTCCTTCGCTACTGCTGCTAACTGAAGCCGATCGATGCTGCCTCTGGATGAACAGTGAGCGTTGCTTGGGGGGGTGGATGAACAGTTCCCGGTGGGGGTGGATGAACAGGACCCCGTGGTGTTGCCTCTGGATGAACAGGACCCCGATCGATCGAGCCGGTTGGGGCTGGATGAACAGGACCCCGTGGAGGGCTGGATGAACAGGACCCCGTGGAGGGCTGGATGAACAGGACCACCCCGTGGAGGCCTGGATGAACAGTAGACGGTGGAGGGCTGGATGAACAGTAGCCCCTGGAGGGGTGGTTGAACAGGAGCCCGTGGAGAGGGCTGGTTGAATAGTAGCCGGTGGAGTAGCGGGCGGTGGAGGCAGGATGAACAGGAGCCCGTGGATGAACAGTCGCAGGTGGAGGCTGGAGGAGGTCGACGATGGATGAACAATAGCCCGTGGAGGCTGGAGGGGGTCGACGGTGGAGGTGAACAGTATCCCGTGGAGTCCCATTTTGCGGTACGCCACACCCCTCCCGATGAATAGGACCCCCGTTTCGACTGTAGCGCTCCAACACAAGTCCGTTTCATCCGTTTTGCGATACGCCACACCCCTCCCGATCAACACGACCCCCGTTTCGACCGTAGGAGGTCCGTTTCCTCCGTTTTGCGGTACGCCAGACCCCTCCCGATGAACAGGATCCCGTTTCGACCGTGGCCGGTCGAACACAAGGCCGTTTCCTCCATTCTGCGGTACGCCAGGCCTCGTTTCCATCGGCTGTTCCGTCCAAGCCCTCCCGATGAACACGACGACGCATTCCGTTCCGACCCAGTCAGTTGGCTCCCAATGAACACGACGACACAGTTTCTCCATTCCGACCCAGCCATGTACACGAGCCCTGGCCGTACGTGTGCGCGAGTAGGCGTTCGAGACCCTGCCCGTATGTACGTACGTGGCCGTATTTTCTTTCTTGCACACTGTCGGTGTCAAAACCGGCGGATCTCGGGTAGGGGGTTCCGAATTGTGCATCTAGGATCGATGGTAACAGGAGACGGGGGACACGATGTTTACCCAGGTTTGGGCCCTCTTTATGGAGGTAATACCCAACTTCCTGCTTGATTGATCTTGATGAATATGAGTGTTACAAGAGTTGATCTACCACGAGATCATAATGGCTAAACCCTAGAAGTCTAGCCTATGTGTATATGGTAACGAATGTCCTCTATCCAGACTATGCTCTCCGGTTTATATAGACACCGGAGAGATCTAGGGTTACATGGAGTTGGTTACATAAGAAGGAATCTTCACAGCTGGTCGCCTAGCTTGCCTTCCACGCCAAGGAAAGTCCAATCCGGACACTGGTATAGTCTTCGGCCTTCGTATCTTCACAGCCCGTCAATCCGGCCCAATGAATAACAGGCCGGACGCCCGAGGACCCCTTAGTACAGGACTCCCTCACGGACTGGCCGCTGTACGTATGTGTACATGCTACGTGCGCGCCTCTACTTCGACACGTGCGCGCCTCTACTACGACACGTGCGCGCCTCTACATCGACCAGTATGTACGTGCACGTTCGCGACCAGAATGACAACGCTACGTACGCTTCGACCAGGTGGGTCCCGACTGTCAGGCACTTCCTTGCCTGCGAAGATGTAGCTGGTGGGTCTCAACAGTCAGGGGGGCGAATCATTTTTTTTTGCCCGGACGCACTTCCTTGCGTGCGAAGATGTAGCTGGTGGGTCCCAGCAGTCAGGGGGAAATGTTTTTTTCACGAAATACGGTGGCCCATCCGGTGGGTCCCCGCTGTCAGGTGGAGGAATAATTATTTTGCGCGTAATAAGGAGGCACTTCCTTGCTGCGGCCGTGGACCTAGCTGTCAGCCTCTCCACGTACAGTAATCTTCCAATGGAAGTCGTTCCTTGACCACGCTGCGCCGAGAGCACCAGGGCGGTGGACAACGGCGAGGCCTAGGAAGGGGACGACGCGGAGCCGGGGAAGACGCGGCAGTGGGAGCCCGCGCGAAGAGGAGTACGAGGGTTCACTAGTTCGGCTGCGGTGTGAGGCTACCGTTGCCGCAGGGCCTGGCTAGCGGTGGGAGTAGTAGGGGGCGCTGAGGCCTCCGCGGTATCACAGCCGGCCACGGGAGGCAGGAGCACGCGGCACGACCGACGCTGGTTCGGGCGGCTGGAGCAAGAAGACCAGAGGTTGAAGAAGCACTACTGCCGTTGGATGAACATCGTACGGTAACTCGAGCTAGAATTGTTCATATTGACTAAGTTGACAAAGCCCTCCGTCCCCGTCAACTTGGTAGGCCCACAAGTCAGCCTCCCACTATGTTGGGTTCCAGATGGCAGGGGGAGTATTCATTTTTTTGCGCGTAATAAGGAGGCACTTCCTTGCGTGCGAAGATAGCTGGTGGGTCCGACCTGTCAGCGGGGGGCACGTTTTTTTCGTGAAATACAGAGGCCCTTCCGGTGGGTCCCAGATGTCAGGTGGAGGAATCAAAGACTTGAGAAGGTGTACAGAACAAGCTAGTGTGCCAGTAAAGAGACGTTGCTGAGTTTTAGAAAAAAGAGAGACGTGCTCCTGTAGCTGGTTCGAATCCAAACCTAGACTATGACCATATACGTGCTATGCTACTCTGCAAGTAATGAAACTGACATATCCAACGTTCGCTTCTCCTCATCTCTACTTACTCTGCCTAGCATCAGAAGCTCTGGCCGCAGCAACCATGTCCGATGGCTGCTCGTCCACCTGCTCTTCAGCAGGCAACAACCAAATATGCGCCAAGTCGCCACCCGTACCATCGCCTGTGGGTCTCATCACACCCCCGTCGGCACGCGCACCGCAGCCGGTTGCTCATCGCAACCCGCTGCCATTGGTGTGGTGCCACTGCTGCAAATCACGCAGAGTCATCCGTCGCGTCTCAACCACAATCCTCGACCTTGGCCGAGTCTTCTACAAATGCCCGAATCATGGGGTAATAATATGTTTAAGTTTTGTTCTGCTGCTTTCAGTTGCTGATATTTTAATAGTTTGGTTGATGATCTTCCAATTTGATTCGTGCAGAAAAGGGAAGATTCGTGTGATTTGTATTTCTGGGAAGTTGCTGATGTGGGGGAGTGCAACTATATTGATTATTTGGTCTCTGCAATGGAACCCTCGGGTCTAGCTCTGTTGCTAACATAGCCCTTGAAAGTGCCTAGCCGCCTTTCAATAGGGTACATCCAGCCATATGTACTGGACCTCTAAGTAGTGCCTCATCAGGTAGATGAACAGCCAAATGCACCGTCACATCAAAGAAGGCTGGAGGATATATCTTCTCAAGGTCGCATAGGATAGTTGGTATCTTGACTCTGAGATGCTCCAAAGCATCTATCCTGATATTTCTACTGCAAAGTTCATTGAAGAATTGTCCCAACTCTGCAACTGCTCTGTATAAGTCAGGGCGGCCCAATCCTCTAAGGATAACAGGTAAAACCCTTTGAAGTAGGATGTGGCAGTCATGAGTTTTCAACCCTTGTACCTTGTTTCCATCTGCACTGACTCTCCTTTCAGGGTTGGAAGCAAATCCATGTGGGAATCTCACACGTGACAGGACGTCGCAGAATTCTTTTCTTTTTACCTTGTCCAAGACGTACACAGCTGGTGCCATATCCCGTGGTTTACCTTCATCTTGCACCTGCAAATCCTGTCTTATACCCAGATGTGTCAAATCAATCCTAGATTTTAAGGTATCTTTCATCTTGCCTTCAATATTAAGATGTGTGCCGATAATGATGTCACATATACTTTTCTCGATGTGCATCACATCAAGATTATGCCGTAGATCCAAATCTTTCCAATACTCCAAGTCCCACAAAGTGGACCTGCGGGTAAACAATAATCTCTCTTCTGCCCTGCCACGCTTCCTTTTCCCGCTACCATTATCAGGATGGTTTCCTAGTGTAATATGTCTGACCTTCTCTAATTCCACTTGCAACTCATCGGCGGTGAGCCTCTTTGGCGCATCACGGTTTTCATGCTTTGCATTGAACACATGTCTTCGGTATTTTCTAGGATGCGGCTTGTCCTTGACAAGGAAACGACGGTGTCCAATGTAACAGATCTTGCTAAGTATTGCGTATGACAGCGGATTCCTGTCACAGCGAACACATGCATTGTAACCATGTGTCGTTCGCCTTGACATAGTGCCCAAAGCCGGATAATCATGGATGCACCAAATTATAACAGCACGCAGAAAGAAATCAGTTGGTGGGCTGCTATATAGGTCTCGAGTGAGAACACCCCTCCATAGCTGTTGAAGTGCCTCCACAAGAGGCTCCATGAACAAATCAACATCCTTTCCAGGACTTTTTGGACCTGGGATGAGCAAGGCCATCATGTAGTTTGATTCTTTGGTGCAGACATTTGGAGGCATGTTGTAAGGGATAACAAGCACTGGCCACATGCTATATGTGGCGCTCTGGTGTCCAAATGGGTTAAATCCATCTGAAGCTAAGCCAAGTCTAATGTTTCTCGGGTCAGCAGCAAACTTTTCATGTTTCTGATTGAAGCTTTTCCACTCACTGCCATGTGATGGATGGCTCATTACATTCTGGTCTTTGTACTCCTGGTTCCTAGAATGCCACAGTACATCCTCTCTTGTTTCAGCATCATGAAACAACCTCTGCAATCTTGGTGTAATTGAAAAATGTCTCAGAACATTATGAGGAATCCTCTTCACAGCATCGCCATCTTTTCATCTTGATGATTTGCATTTCGGGCATTCACTTAAGTTGGAATAATCCTTCCAGAACAGAACACAATTATTCTTACAAACATGGATCACATCATATCCAATTCCAACTGCACGAAGGAAATTTTTCATTTTAATGTAGGTGTGTGGCAGCTCAGACGCATCTGGGAAAGCTTTGCGGAAAGCAGCCAACATCGCATCGAATGATTTGTTGGTCATCCGCTCAGATGTCTTCACCTGAAGAAAGGTGACCATAGCTGAGAATACTGATAGCTTAATTCCTGGGGTGACAGCCACGTTGCAATGTTCCAACATGCGGGCCCACCATTTTTCTTCTGCAGGTGAAAGTTCACGGAATGCACGAGCATTTCGTAGCATTGTTTCAATGTTGGTCAAACTCACTGGCTCCGCCATCACCTCCTCCTCCTCCTCTTCCACCTGAGCATCAGGCAGATCAAGATGGTGATCTGCTGCTTCCACGTAGTCAATAACATTGACGTTCACAGCTTCACCATGATGAACCCACCTAGTATATGTGACCGACATCCCATACAAGTGTAGATGATTTTGCATAGTTGACTGGGGTCTTGTAACTGAATTCATACAACTGCTACACGGGTAGAGCACATCTGATTTCGGACCACCATACTCAGCTCGGATAAAGTTCATGAAGTTTTCAACCCCCTCGACATATGCAGCAGAGAATCTTCGAGCAGAAGTTATCCAAGTCCTGTCCATTTGTTAGACATACAAATTAGTTCTTCTACTAGATATTACAGGAAAAACATATATGCTTTTTTATGAAGTCCAGAAGAAAATACCTAGGTCGATGTCTAAAGCTATGGCAAGATATTTGGACGAGCAGATCTAAGTAACGAAATATATGTAAAGCTAATTCAGCAAACAGATTTGAGTGCTAAATTATGGCCGGCTGTTTCAGCAGTCAATGAGGCCGAGCACACAGCCATCGAACTATCGAAGGCCATCGCAGCAGCAAAGATCGAGTATAAAACGGTGTAGAGCTATTTCACCTAACAGATTGGCTACTAGACCATGGCAATCTACGTGACAATAAATATATGGCAGGATATTTTAGCAACTAATCGGCCTTGGCATGCCATCTCAGTTAAGCAGATTGAGTGCAGAACAGGGCAAGGAAGCTTCTTAAGCAGAGCATATTGACTGTAAACTACTTCGGCAAACAGTGAGATTAACAGCGTCTATCAGCTAACATTTAGCTCTACACCGACATGCACGGGGCCTCTGTCTAGAATGCGCATACCGTGAGAGAAGCTGACCGCCGTGCATCTCCACACGAACGTCGCCAGTGGTGGTGGCGCTGACCGCTATGCGCCTCCACAAGAACGTCGCCAGCGGTGGCGGCGCGGCTAGAGGACGGCAGTCTACCAGAGCGTACTGTGGGAGCGAGAGGATCGCCGTGCGTCCATTCGACGAACCACGGCGCCGATGTATCGGCGTGGCGGGAAGGGCGGCTTTGGCGGAGCGAATGGAGTGGAGGGGGACGGGGGGAGGGGGTTTGGGGAATGTTATTGGCTAGTTGGCCGAAAGGCGGTTGAATCTAGGATTTGGGGGGAATTTTTGGGTGGGGGAGGATTTTCGCGTGGTGGGCTGGGGGAGTTTGGCGCATGGTCGGTTTCTCCAAGTGCAATCCCACGTGTCAGTGAAGAGGCAAGCCGAAGCGCGTTCCGTTTACGCGAGCCGTGTGAAGGACCGAACGTGTGTGGGGTGCAATGCGACCGCGACAGGGGTGCTGTGAGTGTACCGCCTTTTTTCCTTTTAAACTAGGTGCTTTGCCCCCTAAAAAAACTTGTTGCTTCGCGCGATCCATCGATACTACTACTAGTAATCCGGTAATCCCGACTAAAACGGCGTGGCCGGGTCTTTTCCCGCGCGATATGCTGGGAGGTTGGCTTAGTTGGGTTTTTTAGGATGAGTAATGCCACACCTACATAGTCCCAGTTACCTAATTAACATAATGTGAAACGTGTGAGCTGTTGATTGTAGATTGGGGGGAGGAAGGGGCCCACCACCATGAAAATCAGGGGTGGAGAGAGAGAGGCAATTTACGTTAACCCTTTCGTAGGTTCCCGTAGATGTAGAAAGATGTGAAATGCATGAATATGCATTTGCAGATAAGGCCTTCCCTCGTTCATCCTTTTCTCCCACAAGATCTTTTTCTTCCGTGCAACGGACGGGCATCTTGCTAGTACTCCTACAATATACTATATTATTGTGAAAGTTCATATACACCGGCCGAGATTAATGCAAACACGGCAGATTTTCATTACATTTCAAACTTTTATAGGACAGAAAAATAAAAGAAACCCTACCCAAAACCTATTCTACGGCGGTGACCGACATCCTCCATCTATGATCTCCATGTACGGGGGCGGGGTTCAAGACCCGTGAAGTGAAGGTGCGGTCTCCGGCGAGGAAAAATAGAACACGGGAGACTGACCGGCCAGTTGGCACACCATGCCCTGCCGCCTCCCATGCCCTACTCATCCTCGGAGGAGTCCCCGACCTCGGCGGTGCCGGACGTTGGATGACGGCAATTAGGACGCATGGCTGACGCTGCTCCCGTCATCGGCCGCCAGCGTGGCCACCGCTTGTGCGGCGACTTGAGCGAGGGCGTTGACCTCGAGCTTCATCCCCGAAGACAAGCTCTCCTGCAGAGCGTTCACGCATGCGGTCATGGCGGATGTGGTGCCAGGTAGGAGGACGATGCACTATGGTGTGGAGGTTAGCTGGGCGTTGCCGCTTTAAGTAGCGCATTCCGGTGAGGCCAAGCGTCCTGGTGCGTCATTAAGGCGCCGGAGTTGGTTCCTCGGGCACCGAGCCTCTTAACGACGGCATACGGACGGAAGGCATGAATGCGGGCAGCTGGCGCCGGCTAGGAACGCACTGCGCGACGGCGCGAGGGACGAGGGTTTTTGGTGTGCCAGGGTAGTCAGCTGTGGTCGTGGCAATGTTGGAGATGCCCTTTGCTCACATGCGATCGACGCATGTCATTGAAAAAGCAAGACGACCCGGCATGGTCTCAGGTCTTGAGGATGTAGTTGGCCACACTACACCACTCCGCGGACGCATCCCGGCGTCCCGTGCATCCTCGACGAGCCGGGTGTTGGGGTGTGTTTGGATTGTGGCGAAAGTGCACCTTACCAAAATTTTGGTCATGACCCAAAGATTGGTCTTTGTTTGGATGGTTGCTAATGAACTCTAGCCAACTCTAGTTCATTTTTCTTGCCGATGTCGGCCAAATCATGGGTAACCAAAACCTCAACCAAAATTTTGGCTACCCAATGCTTTGATGGGGCAACCTTGGGCACAAACCAAACATACTGTTGGTCGTGCCACAACACTAACGCCACCCTCGGCACACTGAAACCGACCGTGTCTAGCGACGATGAGCGTGTCGCTCACCGCGGTCACCGTGTCCAGAGGCGGTGCTGGAGCTGCGCCACGTTGTTGGCCCCCACGACCCACATGAACGGTTGCCGGTGGCGAGGAGGTCGTGGGCCAGCTCCTCCATTGGACTAGTTTGCGCTACGTCGTCCCGACAGGTGTGCCCCACATGTCGGTTTCCCTGTTTTCCCGGCCATATTCGAGCGTCAGTGCTCCGCGTTGCGCATTAGGCCTTTCACTATGTAGGCCAAGCAAGACAACTTATTGTTTATTTGAGCCGTTCAAGTATAATCATGTGGCATTTGCTTATTTCTCATTCCTCTCCAACCCTCTTCTCCATCGATCATGTCGCCCTCCAGTCGAGTCCATCCTCCCGCATGCCTCATTTGAACATTCCGCCGGGTATCATTCGCATGTGGGCCTAGACCATGCTTGTATTTCCAATGTTTATTTGTAATTTGTCCGACATGCATACAAACAAATGGTTCGTTTAAAGTTTTACTTTGCCTCCACTACGTGTCGCTTCGCGTCTTAGTTTTGACATCCCATTCGGTTCATGCCCCGACACATGTTGACGAGATCGATTGATGTTCAGAAATCAATTGCGTGTCGTGCAAGGAGATAAAGGTTTGGTTTGTTTCTATGATAGAAATGACTGCGGGGGGGGGGGTCTGTGGGGATCAGAGGGAGTATATTGTACGTTCATAAGCGAAACGAACATATTGTACCCACCCTAGTCCTCTTTCAATCGATCTCCGGACCCCGAGATGAAATCGAGAGAGAACGAGTGGGGGCATGTTTGATAGCTAAGGCGGATTCAAAATTTTGAACCGGTGATCATAGCATCCGCAAATCATATATAAAGGGTATTCAATGTTCGTTTTGTTTTTGAACGTACAATATACTCCCTCCTATCCTTTATAGTATACATATAAGTTTTATGTGTAGTCAAAGTATCTCTACTTTGATAAAAAAAGTATCAACATTCAACAACGCCCAATCAATATTGTTAGATTCGTACGTACTCCTAGATTTGTACTCGAGATGGTTTCCAATTTGTTTTCAACCACGTGAATGTGCTTGTTCTCGCGCATGCTCTTCCTACTAGGATTTCGCCACGTATAGCCAGTCCAATAGTAACTTTTTTAAACTCCCTGTCCAATAGTACTAGTGGAGTACTGACAACATCTGTACTAGAGTATGCAGTGCTCATAGTTGTACTCCCTCCTTCCATTTATATAGGGCCTATGTGGAGGAGAGAGATGTGAAAAAGTAAGGGGAGTGAGCTCTCATGCAAGAGCCTAGCTATATACGCATTCTTAGTTAAATAAAATAAATATGAAGAAAGAGATGGAGAGGAGATGGAAAAAAGTACTAGTACAATAGCCAACCTTATAATTTTTTTGCGGGAAATAGCCAACCTTATAGCCCACACTACTGTATGAGTGCATATAATAGATGATGGCTATAGATGACATGGCAGTTCCTTATAGCCATCGACTGGCTATATTATTAACCATGCTCTAATGCATTTTTCAAAACCGCATTTGACTATTGACAAGATTAGTAGTACATGAGATGTATAATGTGAAAATTATATCATTGGAAGCTCCTTTCACATACGTATCCCTGCCTTACCCTCCCTTTCGGTCACTTACTGGAGGACCCCATGCTTGCTAGGCCCCGCATGTCAGTTACTCAATGGGTTCGGCCACGTTAGGGGATCCTCATCCGTAGTAACTACCTCTGTTTTTATTTACTCCGCATATAATGACACGGGCGGGGGAGGGGGAGGGACGTCGGTTTGCTCTCAACTGCGGTCCCACAAGCGAGCGAAAACGCAAGACGAAGCGCGTTCCATTCGGTGACCGACGTGGAGGGTCCAGCGTGCCGGGCTGCAACGCGAATGCGACAAGAGCGATGTACAGTCAAAACCGATTGACCGGTCGTCACCGGAACCACTATTCACACCAGAACCTTTGCTGCTCGGCCTACGCCAGCCACTGCCCTAAAACCACACCTAATCTCCAGCCCCTTCCCCCACCTTTCGATTCCCTAGCCCGCATAAAGCGTCCCCTAGTTCGCCGGAAAGCCATGGTGCGCCGCAACATCACGTACTACAAGATGCTGACGACGGAGCGCTGCGCAGAAATCGCGGCGGCGGTCGGCGCCAGAGACCTCCGTTCCCGAGCTCGCTTTGCGGCGGGCCAATCCCCGAGTTCTCTGGAGCCAAGCTACGAGGAGGAGGAAGCCGATCCAATGTTCATGGTGGAGTTCGCGGCGCAGAAGGCCCCCGATGGGTATGAGACGATGGACGTCGACTTCGTGCCGGCGTCCGAGTCCCCCATGGTGCAGGCGGACCAGCGGTTCAACCTGGCAATACTAAAGGAGGACCGGGAGCCAGAGGCTCAACTCGACGAGGAGCGCGCGGATGCCGCTGCCATCGAGGCTCTCCTGCAGGCGGAACCGGATGTCGTGGATGTGAACCGGGCGGCGGAGGCTCAACTTGAGGCGGAGCGCGCGGATGCCGCTGCCATCCAGGCCCTCCTGCAGGCGGAACCGGACGTGCTGGACTTGAACCGGGCGGCGGAGGCTCGACTCGGCGCGGAGCGCGCGGATGTCGCTACCATCGAGGCCCTCCTGCAGGCGGAACCGGACGTCCTTGACTTGACCGGGCGGTGCTCTCGTCCGTGCAGAGCGCCCGCACGCTCCGCGTGAACGAGTAGCTGGAGGCCGAGAACAACCACGGTGCGGAGACACACGTCGGCATCTACGGCTGGTTCGTGCCGGCAGCCAAAGACGACGAGGCCGTCTCGTTCCGCGAGCAGTGATAGTTTTTCTTTATGTTGTTGTTTTTATAGATCTTGTGCTGTGTAAAAACATAAATTGTTATGCAAGTCGCCTGACTTGGGTCAGTCTACCATTTCAGGCGGTTGGATGAATATCCTATGTCTCCTAACCCTTCTTCCTCACCTCTTCTTCTTCCCCAACAGACCACCGCACGGGCCGTACGGATACTGCCCAACATGCGGTTGGATAAACATACTCTATGAACAAAAATTATGTGTCAGCGGTAGGATGGCTGAGTTTGGTTTGTTCACATGCGACAACACGTGTTAGTGAGGGTGCGTTTCCTTGGTTGGGTTTGCGGCGTGCAGGAGCGATTGTGTGAGGGTGCAGTGCGACCGCGGCGTGCAGTAGCGACTGTGTGAGGGGGCGGTGCGACCGCGACAGCCGTGCGCAAGTGTACCTCCTTTTCATTTTGAAAACTTTAGGCAAGCTTGGCAAAAATGTGTGGCGAAGTATGGCAATGCAAGGCCTAGACCCAAACAGGATAAGTACGTAGTACTACGTACTAGGAGTACTAGTGTTAAAAAAGAAAGGCGGGGTTTTCCTTCGCGGGATTAATCGATACAAATCCTCGTTTCACATGTCAATTAATGCGTATTGTTTTCTCCAAAGCCCAAAGAGCTAACCATCTCACTCCTCATCTCTTGATTAATGCAGCGCCATGCAAACCAACCTTCTCACTTCCACATGCATGCAGGGGATATTAATGTCCTTGGTTGCTAGTATGAGGCAAACCCCATCAATTTTGCCTTGATTATTGTTAGTGGCCTTTTGCAAATTGTAATTTTGATATACTGGCCTTGTGTACAAAAAATGGAGGTAGTAACTATATTTGACTTCCTTCCCCATTGCGGTGACGTCGACGATATCTCGAACGTTGTGGTTTGGCGAAGTGCGTTCGACAGAGAACATCATTGAGGGAGACCACGGTAAGTCGTTCGCAAGTGCCGCCTGCAAGACGAGACAACCACCTTATTTGCATCCAGGAAGTCCTTTGAACCAAAGGACGCGTAAATGTACTAGTACTACTCGTACACAATAGTGTCGTCCGTCCAGGTTAGTGCGGTGAGATGGTTTCTCGAAGAAGATGATGGAGAAGCGGAGTCAGCGAAGAGTGAAATGACGGTTGCTTCGTCCGTGCTTTGTGATTTGACGCCTCACTGCTTTGTGATTTGTGATAGAAGGGACACGGGAGTAGACTCTGTCCTCTATACTGTACATGCGTCCAAGCATGGGAGAAAGAGGAGAGACGTTGCATTTTTCTATTCCACAATCAATCAGGGAGCTTCGGTTCCATCCTTTTGGCTTTGGCAACACCGTCCACAATGGTTCCCACGATGCCAAAAGCTATTTTCACATTTGGCTACACATTGTGGATGCCCTTAACCGTACCACTTGGTTTTGCTCCTGTGTGCTCTCTATACAAATCTCAATTATATTGATCTAAAAAATTATTGAATCAAGATTAGTAAAAAGGAGGTGATTTTGCCGCGCGGATGGCGGGGGAGGTTTCTTATTTTTAGAGGACGTTGTCCTGGCGGTTTGCTAACATGCGGTCCCACGTGTCAGTGCTTTACCAAGCCGATCCGCTTCCCACATGAGGCAGAACAACGGCAAAAGCAATACGTGGTTAACTTGAAGAAGATGAGGGAGAAGCGGATTCAGCAACGAGTGAAATGATGGTTGCTTCGTCCCTCCAACTTTTTTTAGCATTATTACTTCGTCCCTCCAACGTAACTGTAGGAAAGGTGCGCCATGACTGGGTGCTTCACCCCGGCTGCTCTGCACTGTATTCCGGTATGGCACGTGGACCCGGTAGTTTGATGTCCCACGTGTCGGCGAAAGGGACTAGAAGATTTATGAAAGCGAGCGCTCCACTCTTACGATGGAGGAGTACACGACACGACGGCCCAGTGAACTGTCACTTGTACTGTATATAGTACTATAGTTTTGCCGTTTCGCACGATCCATCGATACAAAACCGATTAAACAGGAAAAGGCGGGATTTTTCCCGCGCGGTATATGATACTGGCATACATTTCAAAGGCAATTTCAAATAATTAAGTAACAATATGATATCTAGTAAAACTAAAAACACATATGATTTATTGTGTTAGAGTGTAGTAGTAGTGCTGTATTGCATAGTTGTTAGATGTAACATGTGAGAATGTGTAGAGATGTAGTTTTGGAGGGCCTACAGAGAGAAAAGCGTAATACGTTCACCGAACTTCAGAATAAGCTGATTACGGTCGCTATATACGTTTTGCGGTGATTATACGGTTACTTGCTCCCGGTTCAGCATCGGATTGCACTCTGTTGACCGGCCAAATAGTCTGCATGGCACCATGTTGACTAGTTAAATTGACCACGTTCCTTGTGGGTCCCACCTGTCAGTTCGCATAGGGAATAGGTCAGATAAACACAAATTTACGTAGGCGCGACAAGACTCCACCTCGTGCGTGGGAATCACCTGGTTGTGTATGTGTCTGTCAGGGCCTGATGTGTGCGCATGCACGTGTAGGTTGAGCACTTGAGCGTGAGAGTGTGTGTTGGTCGTGTGGTGTACTGGTGTGTGCATGCATGCATGCGTGCGTGTGTGCGTGTGAGTGTTGCGCGCGTGCGTGGATGCGTGTGTACGTGTGAGTGTTGCGTGCGTGCGTGGGTGCATGTGTTCGTGTGAGTGTTGCGTGCATGCAGTTCGTGTGCATGCGTGCGTGTGCGTGTGTATAATCACCACACCAGCTCCTATGTGTTCAAACAGACGGCTCAGCATACCAATACAAGGCCACCTTGTCCGCTGTACCCGCGGTCATGACTTCGAACCACCGTCCAATATTTTTTGTCGTTTGTTTTCATTCTTACTAGCAAGATGCCCGTGCGTTGCTTGTAACATCAAGATGCATTTGTATGACTAGTTTATCTTGTGAGAGAAAAGGATGAACGAGGGAGGGCCTTATTTGCAAATGTGGAGAGGTTTGTGGTACCTTTTTGCAAAATTGTCATAGTTTTTTTCCTATCCGTCAGATATAAATCGGACGGCCTATATTGCAGGATGGCGGGCACACCATCATCACCAACTCTGTTTTTTATAAGAGTGTATTTTATCCATACTCTTATAAAAAGCATAGCCGGTGATGATCATGTGCCTGCCATCCTGCAATATAGGCCGTCCGATATATATCTGACGGATAGGAAGGAAACTATGGCAATTTTGTAAAAAGATACCCACACCCCTCTCCACACTTGCAAATAATGCCTTCCCTTGTTCATCCTTTTCTCCCACAAGATAAACTACTCATACAAATGCATCTTGATGTTCCGTGCAACACATGGGCATCTTGCTAGTATTTTATAAGAGTGTAGATGTAGAGTAGATACAAGCCGACAGGTGGGCCCGATGGTAGTGAGATAATGTGATGCAACACTAGAGGTGCCACGTGGAGCGTTTAACTGGTCAACTAGTCATGTCTTGAGCAAATACAGAGTTGTACGGTGAGCCCGTGACTGTATAATAACCACAAAACGTAAATGGTGACCGTAATGAGTGGATTCTGAAGTCCAATGTACGTATCATGATTTCGCTTCAAATACAATGATCGTCACTGTATATATCGCAAGAGAAAGATGAAACATGCGTGAATGTGCTGGGGGCTTACTTTTAGAGGACCTGTAGATAGTTTGTGTGCGTACGTGAAAGGGGCGTAGAGGGGGGTGCTACCTCTTAGCACTGCGTTGGTTTTCCCTTGAAGAGGAAAGGGTGATGCAGTAAAGTAGCGTAAGTATTTCCCTCAGTTTTTGAGAACCAAGGTATCAATCCAGTAGGAGACCACGCTCGAGTACCACGCACCTACACAAACAAATAAGAACCTCGCAACCAACGCGATAAAGGGGTTGTCAATCCCTTAACGGTCACTTACGAGAGTGAGATCTGATAGATATGATAAGATAATATTTTTGGTATTTTATGATAAAGAGAAATAAAGATGCAAAGTAAAATAATCGGCAATAGAAATAGCTAAGTGTTGGAAGATTAATATGATGGAAAATGTACCCGGGGGCCATAGGTTTCACTAGTGGCTTCTCTCAAGATAGCTTAAGTATTACGATGGGTAAACGAATTACTGTCGAGCAATTGATAGAATTGAGCATAGTTATGAGAATATCTAGGTATGATCATGTATATAGGCATCACGTCCGTGACAAGTAGACCGAAACGATTCGGCATCTACTACTATTACTCCACACATCGACCGCTCTCCAGCATGCATCTAGAGTATTAAGTTCATAAGAACAGAGTAATGCTTTAAGTAAGATGACATGATGTAGAGGGATAAACTCATGCAATATGATATAAACCCCATCTTTTTATCCTCGATGGCAACAATACAATACGTGTCGTTTCCCTTTCTGTCACTGGGATCGAGCACCGCAAGATTGAACCCAAAGCTAAGCACTTCTCCCATTGCAAGAAAGATCAATCTAGTAGGCCAAACCAAACTGATAATTCGAAGAGACTTGCAAAGATAACCAATCATACATAAAAGAAATCAGAGGAGATTCGAATATTGTTCATAGATAATCTTGATCATAAACCCACAATTCATCGGATCTCGACAAACACACCGCAAAAGAAGATTACATCAAACAGATCTCCAAGAAGATCGAGGAGAACTTTGTATTGAGATCCAAAGAGAGAGAAGAAGCCAACTATGGACCCGAAGGTCTGAGGTAAACTACTCACACATCATCGGAGAGGCTATGGTGTTGATGTAGAAGCCCTCTGTGATCAATGCCCCCTCCGGCGGAGCGCTGGAAAAGGCCCCAAGATGGGATCTCACGGGTACAGAAGGTTGCGGCGGTGGAAATAGGGTTTTGGCTCCATATTTGATGTTTCTGGGGTACGTAGGTATATATAGGAGGAAGAAGTACGTCGGTGGAGCAACAAGGGGCCCACGAGGGGTTGAGGGCGCGCCCAGGGGGTAGGCGCGCCCCCTGCCTCGTGTCTTCCTCGTTGATTTCTTTGCGTAGACTCCAAGTCCTCTGGATCACCTTTGTTCCGAAAATCACGTTCCCGAAGGTTTCATTCCGTTTGGACTCCGTTTGATATTCTTTTCCTTCGAAACACTGAAATAGGCAAAAAACAACAATTTGGGCTGGGCCTCCGGTTAATAGGTTAGTCCCAAAAATATTATAAAATTGTATAATAAAGCCAATTAAAAATCCAAAACAGAATATAATATAGCATGGAACAATAAAAAATTATAGATACGTTGGAGACGTATGAGGGGGGTATGCGATGGAGAGAGAGATGCTCTTTGTTTCTCTTTATTATGACTAACTTTATATATAGTATAAAAATATACAAATTCACAGTGCGGAATAAATATCGTTGTGGGAACCATGCAATGCAAGCGTTCATACTCCTCCATATAACTTTGTAATGTTGTATATATGTAGAAATTCTAAAATATTTTTTTGGCCACACTTTATTCAAAAGGAATGTTGTATGCGAAATAAATGTGAAGAGAGGTCTTTTTAGATCAATGGGGTACGTGATGTAACATGTGTGAATGTGTAGTTGATGCATTTGGCAGGGCCTAGAGAGGTATGTGTGTGTATTACGTATTCGAGAGAGGCATGGATAGAGGGGCCGGCGGGGGCGGGGGGGGGGGGGGGGTGGGAAAGATAGCACGAGAAATGAGTGGTCTAGAGAGAGAGACGAATATGACGTCACGGCGAGAGATTCCCTTGAGTGTGTATATGCAAGGGGGGAGTGGATAGAGGCACCAGGAGAATATTTTGTGTGTGTGTGGTGTCTGTGTTGGTATCTGTGGGTGTGAGAAGATAACGAGACATGGGGGCAGAGGGTGTGTCACCGCGTGAGGTCCGGTGGGTCGAGGTGAGGCCCTTTGTTCGGTTCCGTCCTGTGCCACATTGGTCGGCCCGTGACGCATTTAGGGAGACCCATGGATGACTAGTCGTACAAGACAAAGATAGCATAATTGTGAAGGACTCTATGTCCACTGACAAAGCCGGCTAGGATTTGTAACCCTAGGTTCTCGGACTAAGGTAACCCCTTTATCTCTGATATTACTATTCATCCAACCTAACTTTTAGGGCATCCAACAGAATGCTTTGCTAGAATCATAGTCGTCGATTAGGAAGAGAGGTGTGAGACAATGCGTGAGAGACAGGCCTAAAGATAATGTGCGTACAGGAGACACGTAGGCAGGTCTATGTATATAGAAAGGGTCGATGGGGATTGTGCGTGTGTATGCTTGCGAGAGGAAGAGTGCTTGCTATAAAGATTAGTGAAAACAGTCGTAAATGGTTACGAGAGGGAGGGAGGGTTATATCGAGAGCATGTGTGCGAGAAAGACACCTCGGGAGAGAGTGCGTGAGCATGTATCAGAGACCACCGATGGACAGTGAAACTACACGTACAAGACTATTGTACACATTGATTAAAGATATAAATTGTATCCAAATATTAGGATGGGATCATGATATTTGCAATTCGTGTAAGGAACGGTCATTGATCCATCAGACATCTAGATTCTATCAAATTTGAGCATGTCTATGTTATTATTCGACACAATTGATCCACATAGTTAGTATTTTGAACTCCAGACAATGCATCGCTTTAGCAATCGAATATAAACATGAGTATAGTTCATGTTGTGTGTGTAAAGCACATTATACATATGAGAGTTACACAATGAACATTATAAATAGCTACCTATGAACTAGCATACATTTGAATTCAACTTAAAGTGGTTTAAAAAAATCGAATTCAACATGAAGTCCATTCAATTATTTGAATTTGATATCATGGCATTTGTAAAACATACCTAAATTATGGGGCCACCAATCTTTGCTCTGATTTTGTACATAATAGCATATGTAGTCGTGTACAAAATAGATTCAAATTTAGCTCCTCCATTCCAAAATAATCGTAGTTATAGGATTTTCAAGTGTCAAAATTTCAAAAAGAAGCGGATAAGTTAATGAGGTTTTCAAACATACAAGGTCAAATTTAACGTTGTCTATTTAGGTCAATCCTCAAAGTTCAAGAGTACTCTAAACGTGAATGCTTGTGTTTCAAAATTTCGAACGAAGCGCCAAAAGAGCCTCTACTCGCCCGAAACCGCGTGAGACCAATGTTTGGTAGTACAAGGAAATTACTTTTCTAAAAACTCCGACCCGTGAAACCTACCGGCCCGACGTCCAAAGGTCTAAACCGGGGTAGGTTTGTAGCTTCATCTGGACGCCACGCAACCGCCTCCGAAAAACATTCATCCACAATGGCCGCCTAAGCACACATGCGCGCGGCCAAAATCGCTCCCGCCCACTATTTGGGACACCTGGGATTACCATCCTACCCCTGACCCGCAGTAGGTCCGAAATTTAAGAGGGGGGCAAAGTTTGTACTTTCCCCAAATTTCAAACAAGCGTGTCCCATCTTCTGTTCAAAAAAGCCAAAAACAAGCGCGTCCCAGACTAAAACATGGTTCTCCCCCTCCTCCCCCCCCTCGTCCACCCGTCTGATTCCCCATTCGTACTCCGTGGGCGCAAAAACTACCTCTCCACCAGCCGCGAAACCCCGGCGTCCTCCGTCCGCCACCCCATTCCACCCATCAACCGCCCCCTCCTCCATCACGCCGGAGCCGATACCCCGACGTCGTCGTCCACCGCAACCTTAACCGCAATGCCCTCCATAGCTAGTAGTTGAAGCCGAGTCCGAGCCGTCCATACCCGAGCCAGTTCAACCACGCCGTCCCGCGCCTCACCGCCGCCGCTCCAACTTCGCCACCCTCCACCGCACTGGAGTTGTTCCTGCTACGCTGTCCTTCACCACCTCGGATCTGCTTCACCTCCGCCGACATACGGCCACGGCAACACAGTCAACAATTTGGCCATGGGTTCGTCCAACCTTGCACCCTCCTCCAGAACATCAGTTTCCCCAGCAAAAAGAAGAAGATCGGCGCGACATGTGGAGGCGACCATACAGGCAACCGAAAATGGTACTCCTCTTCCCTTATTCGTGCAAATCTTACGTGTCTGCTTGCACGGTATTCATCCCACAGAAGACACTAGTTGTCCGGTCCTTCTTGATACTAGATGTTCCTAGGAACTCGCGATGCATAAGGTTTCTCCTCATATACTATTTCACATTAGCTAGAGGTCCGTCGCCCCCCTGAATTTCAATTCCTGGTCAGTTGATTCCCAATTAACGGAAGCATTCCCCGGCGTAACAGGTGCTAGTCTGCCTATTACGCCGGGGAAGCAGCGCCTCGGTGTTTATCTTAGGGGCGTGTGGGGCCTAGAGCTACTGGCGCCCGATCTAGAGGTCGGATGGGATTAAAGGGATGGCCTGGGGGCACTGCCAAGCATGGCGGTGGTGTGAGGTCGAGGGGAGGGCGGGGCGGCGGAGGCAGGGGTCTGGGCCGGTGGTCGCTGGCGGTTCGAGAAAGATCGTCAACAGTGACTGGCGGGAGGTAGACGAAGGCCATCTGCCCGTTCCTTATAGATCGGACGGTTCATTAAAAAAATTGACTGACCTATTTATTTTCAGTCGACTGTTATCTTGATATGACCACATGTGGTGGTGTGCTGGAGGAGTACCTGCATTTCCTATGCTCATATATTACAAAATCATACGGAGTAGAATCTAATTTTGTTTGCCATGCAATGTTGTAGAGCTATCATATGTCTCCTATCATTTATTTTTCAGCCAGCTGCTATCTGCTACTTTTATAGTGCACTAGTTCTGCACACACTTCACCCATACTCTCAATATTGTATTTTTATGCAAGGGTATTTCAGAGTCTGCCTCGAGAGAAGCAGAAAAGAAAAGAGAGAAGTTGCTCTAGCTTTCTACGCGGGTAAGCACGGCACGTTACAGCGCTATAAAGGGTGCAGTGTCAGCAGATGGAGACGGTAAGCGTAGCTCTGGAGTTAATGACCTCGCTCGCAATGAACCACCATCCCAGGTGCTTGCTTTAACTTCGCGGTGTCATATGTGGTTGCATGTTCCATATGGTGTCTAGCTTCTATTCGAAAGGCCGAAGTCGGTCTTTATTAAGATAAGGAATGATATTTTTTACATGAACCACCATCCCGTGAGCACCAGAAGACAAATAGCTAGTCAGGGCACTGGCCGAGCCAGTGACAAGCCCAACAAAGACAGGAATCGCCTGGAAGCCAACTAAAAAGCCGTGATGGTGGTGATGCAGGCCGCCTCCCACCAGGCTCTCAGGTCCTAGATGATCATGCTCACCACTCCAGCCGGATGTCTAGCTTGTATTGCTTCCAATTTGGTTAAATTGCATCTGCTTAGCTTACACATTATACCTTTGAATATGACATGCCTTTCTGTTTTTGGTACATACTAGTACATCTGTGTATTAACCATGTTCTTACATCAAACTAATGTTCTTGTGTATCCCTCATCAATCACTTATGATGAGACAGTCAGGTAAGTGGACTACTCCTCATTTAAAGAATGCAGCGTCAGCCTCCCGACATGATTCTCAAGAAACAGCAAGGCTAGATGGAGATAGTGAACGTAGCTCTGTAGTTGATTGCCGCATTTCCCCTACACTAGCATCGCAGGTGCTTGCTCTAACTTGGCAGCGTGATACGTGGTTGCATGTTGCATATGGTGTCTAGATCGTAATTCTTCCAATCTGGTTAAACTACATGTGCTATTCTGCTTAGCTTATACATTATACCTGTTAATGTGACATGCCTTCCTGTATTTAGTACATAGTACATCTATCTATTAAGCATGTCCTTACATAAAACTATTTTTTTTTGTATCCCGCATCAATCAATATGACGAGACACCTTTAGTATAAGCAGTGCGATATTAGTTGCATCTTTCATATGATTTGTAGCATGCGCTACTTCTAATTTGTTGAAATTCCATTTATGATAGGACGCTTTTAACTTGGCAGAGTCATATTGGTTGCATTTTTCATGTGGTGTCTAGCTTGCATTGCTTCTTATTTGTTGGAATGGTTTCTGCTTAGTTTACACAAACAGTTGTGAACATGCCATGCCGTCCTGTTTTTCGTACATATTCCATCCTGGTATCATGTGTTTGCCTTACATCAAAGTAGTGATTGTCACTGTCATGCATGAATGAGTTCTGAAGAGAGAATTTTATTGCTTTTTCTTGTCGGTTTTACTTGACAATTCAAAATCAATAAAGCAGAAGGAAGTTAGCAAGGCAGCGGATAAAGGTGCTCCTTCCAAACGGAGGGCCTCTAAAGTTTCTACTCCTCCATCCCCCCAAGATGATTTCCAAGACAACACATGCATAGACACTCAACGTAGTTGTGTTTATGATGAGCACGTCTCCCCTAGTGCACCATCACCGGTGCTCCCTCTAACTTGGCACTGTTATATGTGGTTGCATGTTATGTGTGATGTATAGCTTGTATTGCTTCTAATTTTGTTGAATTCCATCTGCTTACTTTACACATTATACTTGAATAAGACACGTGTTCCTGTTTCTAGAACATACAATATCTGTCTATCACACCATGTTCTTACATCAAATTACTACTGTTGTGTAACCTGCAACAATCACTTATCATAAGACACGTTTGACTTCGGAGTGTGATATAGGTTACATCTCGCATTCTTTTCTAGCTTGCACTACTAATTTCTTGAAATGGCACTTATGACGAGACAGTTTTAATTTGGTAGAGTGGTATTCGTTGCATCTTTCATATGGTGTCTAGCTTTCATTGCTTCTAATTTGTTGAAATGCCTTCTCCTTAGTTTACGCATCATAAGCTGTGAATATGCAATGCTGTGAATATGCAATGGCACTAATGACGAGAGACCTTTAACTTGATAGTGTGATGTTGTTTGCATCTTGCATATGATTCATTTCATGTACTGCTTCACATTTGTTTAAACAGCATTTATGATGAGACACTGTTAACTTGGCAGAGCGATATTTGTAGCATCTTTCATATGGTGTCTGCCTTCCATTGCAGTGCTTCAAATTTAGTGAAATGTCTTCTGCTTAGTTTACACATCATAGTTCTGGTTATCTCATTCCGTCCTGTTTTTCTTACATATTACATCCTCCTATCATGTGGTTGTGTAACATCATAGTTCAGTTCGTTTGTATCACGCATCAATTTGTTCTGAAGAACTAAATTGTTATTCGTTTTTCTTGTCGGCTTGACTTAACATGGCACAGAGAAAGAGGAAGCAAGACAGAACGACAGGGAAAGGGAAGCGGAAGAATCCTGCAGATTCTGCTGGTACTGATGGTGCAATAGAAGGTCAAAGTCCAGCGGAAAATTGTACCGATAGGGTATCCCGTGCTAAACGAGCTGCAAAACAAGCCAAACAGAAACAAATAGCTGCCACCAAACAAGCAGAGACAACCCTAGTTGTTGCAACACCTTCCACAGTACCACCAGCTGCACGATTTACTCGTTGGTCAACTCAGCTAGCAGCACGTTCCCAAGCTCCCTTGCCACTTGACACTACTTCCGAAGCACTCTTGACACAAGATGAGTTGCCAAGATCAGATGAACTTTGTGAGCTTTAACAGCAAGAAGGTATTTGCTGGAGTCAAGTTACAATTGCATGCATCTTTATATGTAGTCTCACAGTTTGATGTACACTAACACTTCCTATGTTTGTTGTTGGACTAGCACCTAGGCGCAAGAGGAAACAAACATCAGGGATAATGCTCGATAGGTTAACTAAATCTAGAGGAGGAAGAATGGAGATCCGTTTTGAGGCAGGTTTAAAAGGCCACGTGATGCTACAGAGTCAGCCAAGTTAGTATCAGAGGCAGCGGTTGCTGTTAGGTGTCATGTACGTATCCTCCCAACATGGATTCAGTACACGAATGACAAAGATGAAACCAAGTTCAACACCTTCCTCGACCATTTATCTGTAAGTATGGTTATGTATGGAAACTAGTAATATCATCTTGCTCTGTCCAATACTTTCTAGGTTGCTGATAATGAGACTCCCATAATTTTCAACATATGAGGTTCAAGTTGGATAGCCAAGATGATGCAACCAGACAAGCTTGCACCCATGTTTTCAAGTCTGCTCTGCGACAGTATCGGTATAACTTGAGGAAAACTCACTTTGAAGGCAAGGCTAACAGTGAACTTGCCCAAACATCTCCAGTGGAAAATATATCTGATGAAGACTGGAGAGGCCTCGTTAAACACTGGTCCGATCCGAAGTATCAGGTACATTATATATATGTGATCAGATCACATGTTGAAGTCCTATTTATGCATGTGCCACACAAATCTATCTTCTTGTAGCTGAACTGTTCAAAGAACAAGGCCAACCGTACGAAAGTGAAATTCCAACAGACGACAGGATCTCGTAGCTATATTGCACACTGCGAGGCTCTTGTAATTAGCTGTTGTTTCACTCTTTTCGCTGTACCATATTATCAGATCTATATTGACTTGTTCCAAATGCAGAGGAAAGCCCGCAAGGACCAAAAAGTACCTGAACCAAATGTTGTGGAAATCTTCAAGGACTATCACACCAGCAAGAAGAAGGGCATGACTACACCAGTCAAAGCCGTTGTTGTAAGTCCTTAATCCTCATGCCTTTTAACTACTACTTACTCTGACTTGTGCCTTGAACTGCCTGATTTGCATCCAATGTCTATTACTCTTTTCAATTTTATACACAATTGTCTTAGCGTATCATTGCACCTTACAAGGTTTAAAAGAGAGGAGTGATGTCCCTTTGATCTTGACCTGTAATCTAGTTCCGTGCTGGACTTGCCCACACAACGTTACAATTGCATGTTTGTCTATTCTCAATTGTTTTGTGATATGAATGATGTCATACTATGCTTACCGTATTATCAGCTTCGTCTCTTTATCCTTAGCCCTCAATACAATGTGAAGAAATAGACAATACATTAGCAATGGTACATGGTCATATGTTTGGAACATGGTTTTATTATGTACTCTGCAATAAAATACAACTATTATTTTACATGGGTTCACCAGAATAAGTTATGTATATAGACCAAAGCTATTTTGTTTGGTTTTGTTGCCTCCTTAATATCTTCTGTTCTGGTACTACTAATGTAAAACCTCAACTTTTCAGCGAGCTATGGAAAAAATGGTGGAACCGCCACCTTCTGAAGGTGGCGAGGCAACTATAACCGCAATGTCAACTCTTGCTGCAGTGGGTCAATACCTGTCCTCCAACAGTGCCAAAAGCATGTTCCTGTGTAATACTGGCTTGGTTGTTAAGGCAATCTCGTCCAAACGGCCTCATGATCAAGATATGCAAGCTCAAAACAATGTTGTATCTGCACTCCAGACACAAGTCCATTCCCTAACAGAGACCCTTTGTGAAACAAGGAGAGACATTGTTCGATGTTGTCAAGATATGCATGGTTTTGAAACCAGACTATCAGACATTTGCTATGTTGTTCAGGAGCCTAGGAGAACTGAAGGCGAAGGTTATGGTGCTACATCGCACAATAGAGCATGAAAACATAACAGTCAGGTCAAATGAACCGAGCTTCTGAACTTCTGGTGGTGCATTTATCTGCTAGACTGTTAAGTTTTATGCCAACCTTCCTTTGTTTTATAGTTGTAATTTGTTTTGGTGCGATAATTTGTTCTTAACGTGCAGCCACCAGCTGAAGAAAACAGCAAGCCATTTTTGTATAGTGTAGGGTGTTCCCTATATTTGCACTGGTGGCGAACTTTGATGCCCACCGGCTGTAGTTAACATGGGCCTCCTACGGGTCGTAGAAACAATGGGCCTTCTAAGGGCCATAGAAACAATGGGCCTTCTACGTGGCGTAGAAACAATGGGCCTTATACGGGCCGTAGACACAACGGGCCTTCTATGGGCCGTATCATCAATGGGCCTTCTACGGGCCGTATGATCGGTTGGCCAAACATGGGCCAATAATAGACAACATTATGGTCGTAAATGGGCTAGAGTTGAATCGTCCGTTCATGGGCCGACCATAACGGGCCATCGTTAATCGGCCGTATTTTGATGACGCTATGAAAACGGTGCAACGTATTAACAGGCCACAAACGGGCCGACTGTAACCACGGGCTGAACTTGGCCCACAAGCAGAAAATGACAGTAACGGGTCGTAAGTAAACGAATGTTGAAATGAGCCCAAGAATAAACGGGCCCCGAGAAGGCCGAAAGATAACATGGGCAGGAAACGGCCCAACGGAATAATGGGCCGTTAATGGGTATAAAGTGATACACTGTTCATTACGGGCCAGTTTCACCACATGCCGTTAATGGGTATAAACTGGTACACTGTTCATAACGGGCCAGTTTTACCACGGGCCATTAATGGACCGAGAGTAATAAGGTCCTCATATGGGCTGAAAGACGTCATGGGCCATACATGGGCCGGAAGTTAAAACGGGCTGGAATTATATTGGACAGCCCAGATGACGCTACTGGGCCTAATTCGGATAGGCCATAAATGGGCCCTGGGTTAGCTGGCTGTAAATGGGCTATATGCGAACAGGCCGTTAACAGGCTTGCCGTGGGCCGGCCCGCCACCTTTTGACCAAGTCAAACGGGCCGGCCTTTTCATAGGAATGGGCCTCTGTTGGGCCGTGCCACGTGTCGACGTATCATAGGCACTTTGGGTCCAATGAGTGGATGAGATCTGTCCCAACGGTGAGCCGACACGTGTTTCCTCCAGCCAATGATGATTTTACATGTGGAAAATCCCCATTGGTCGGGGCTGTTAACGGGTTATCGGATCCAAAACCGGACCCCATAGCTTAACGGCGTTCCGTTACGGTGGATGCCACGTGTCGGTCACCCTTGACGAAAGCACTTCTGTGACGCGCGATTTATCGCCATGGAAGTGGACACTTCCATGATGATAATTTTGGTAATGTCATGGAACACTTCTACGACAACACAGGTATGAATATCTTGATTCTGTCATAAAATCGTCATGGATGTACATGCATGATAGAAAACGTGACCTACTGTGACAAACACGTATCATCACGGAAGTGTATTTTTTTGTAGTGTAGGGATCAGACCCTAACAAAACTAATTCGATTACATGGTAAATCTCATCCAACCCATCACCGTCCAGCAAGCCTACGATGGAATTACTCACACACGGCGGTGAGCATCATGAAATTGGTGATGGAGCAAGGTTGATGATGACGACGCCGACGGATTCCCCTCTCCGGAGCCCCGAGCGGACTCCAGATCAGCCCTCCCGAGAGAGATTAGGGCTTTGCGGCGGCTCCGTATCGTAAAGCGCAATGAATCCTTCTCTCTGATTTTTTTCTCCCCGAACGTGAATATATAGTGTTGGAGTTGAGGTCGGTGGAGCTCCAGGGGGCCCATGAGGCTGGGGGCACGCCCAGGGGCGTAGGCGCGCCCAGGGGGTAGGCGCGCCCCCCACCCTTGTGGACATGGTGTGGGCCCCCTGGTCTAGATTCTTTCGCCAGTATTTTTTATTTATTCCAAAAATATTCTCCGTGAAGTTTCAGGTCATTCCGAAAACTTTTATTCCTGCACAAAAAAACACCATGGCAATTCTGCTGAAAACAGCGTCAGTCCGGGTTAGTTCCATTCAAATCATGCAAGTTAGAGTCCAAAACCAGGGCAAAAGTGTTTGGAAAAGTAGATACAATGGAGACACATCAACTCCCCCAAGCTTAAACCTTTGCTTGTCCTCAAGCAATTCAGTTGACAAAGTGAAAGTGATGAAGAAAAACTTTTACAAACTCTGTTTGCTCTTGTTGTTGTAAATATGTAAAGCCAGCATTCAAGTTTTCAGCAAAGATTATGAACTAACCATATTCAAAATAACATTTAGGTCTCGTGTTTACTCATATCAATGGCATAATCAACTAGCGAGCAATAATAATAAATCTCGGATGACAACACTTTCTCAAAACAATCATAATATGATATAACAAGATGGTATCTCGCTAGCCCTTTCTGAGACCGCAAAACATAAATGCAGAGCACCTCTGAAGATCAAGGACTGACTAAACATTGTAATTCATGGTAAAAGAGATCCAGTCATACTCAATGTAAACTAATAGCAATGTATGCAAATGACAGCAGTGCTCTCCAGCTGGTGCCTTTTAATAAGAGGATGATGACTCGACATAAAAGTAAATAGATAGGCCCTTCGCAGAGGGAAGCAGGGATTTGTAGAGGTGCCAGAGCTCGATTTTTAAATAGAGATAAATAATATTTTGAGGGGCATACTGTCATTGTCAACATAACAACCGAGAGATCTCGATATCTTCCATGCTACACACATTATAGGCGGTTCCCAGACAGAATGGTAAGTTTATACTCCCCCACCACCAACAAGCATCAATCCATGCCTGGCCTGAAACAACGGGTGCCTCCAACTAACAGCAGTCCTGGGGGAGTTTTGTCTTCAATTATTTTGATTTGGTTTGAGGATGGGACTGGGCACCCAGGTGACCAGCCATTTTCTCGTGAGTGAGGAGCGGAGTCCACTCCTCTTGAGAATGACCCACCTAGCATGGAAGATACAGACAGCCCTAGTTGATACATGAGCTATTCGAGCATACAAAACAGAATTTCATTTGAAGGTTTAGAGTTTGGCACATACAAATTTACTTGGAACGGCAGGTAGATACCGCATATAGGAAGGTATAGTGGACTCATATGGAATAACTTTGAGGTTTATGGAAGTGGATGCACAAGCAGTATTCCCGCTTAGTACAAGTGAAGGCTAGAAAAAGACTGGGAAGTGACCAACTAGAGAGCGACAACAGTCAGGAACATGCATTAAAATTAATAAACCTTGAGTGCAAGCATGAGTAGGATATAATCCACCATGAACATAAATATCGTGGAGGCTATGTTGATTTTGTTTCAACTACATGCGTGAACATGTGCCAAGTCGAGTCACTCGAATCGTTCAAAGGAGGATACCACCCTATCATACCACATCACAACCATTTTAATAGCATGTTGGCACGCAATGTAAACCATTATAATCTCCTAGCTAATTAAGCATGGATGAGCAACTATAATCTCTAATTATCATTACAAACCTGTTTCATTCATAATAGGCTGAATCAGGAACGATGAACTAATCATATTTACAGAAACAAGAGAGGTCGAGTTCATACCAGCTTCTCTCATCTCAATCTGTCCATCATATATTGTCATTATTGCCTTTCACTTGCACGACCGAACGGTGTGGATAATAATAATAGTGCACGTGCATTGGACTAAGCTGGAATCTACAAGCATCTGATACAAAGGAGAAGACAAGGTAATTTGGGCTCTTTGTAAAATCAACAATAATGCATATAAGAGCCACTTAACATTTTCATTATGGTCTTCTCCTCTCGACCCCCAAAGAAAAAAAAGAAAAAAAACTATTTACACGGGAAAGCTCCCAACAAGCAAAAGAAGAACAAGAAATCTTTTTGGGTTTTCTTTTTAATTATTACTACTACAGGCATGGAAAGTAAACTAACTAAAAGCTACAACTAATTTTTTTTGTTTGTTCTGAAGGTTTTTCAAACACACAAGAAGAAGACTAGAAAAGAAAATAAACTAGCATGGATAGTACAATGAAAAAGTATGAGCACCGACAACTGGAATGCATGTGTGAACATGAATGTAATGTCGGTGAGAAATACGTACTCCCTCAAGCTTAGGCTTTTGGCCTAATTTGGTCTATCCCCATGGATCAAAATGGTCCTCTCCATGTACTGAGGAGGATTCTCGGGGTGCCACTGGTTGGCGATCTCCTCCGGATCCCACTGATAAACGGACTGCCGGTAAGGGTCAAGTGGTGGCTCCGGCTCAGCCTCTGGAGCAGGTGTCACGCTCAAGTACGCATGGATGGCTTCCGGCAAAATGAGGTACGTGCTGTTCGCGCTGGTCGCGGAGGAGGTCGGTGAGGCATGCATTCTCAGTCAAATAATAGAAATCGTCATGAATCCCGGCTACTCTCAAGAAATCATCACAAGTCCATTCACACGGACGAACTTCCGCGATGCGAGGAAGATTATATTTGGGCTTCTTATTCTCCTCACTTTGCTTATCCTTCGAGCTTCGGCTCGAAGAGCCCCTCAATAATCTCTTCATCATTTTCTGAAATTTTTAGTGACTCAAAATAAAAGTGAACCAAACTCAACAAGATTGATAGCAACTACTCCCACAAGTGCCTAGAGACTATATCATGCATTAGAACTACTTGGGAGCATATAAATTTGACATGCAAGCTCAAGAACAGGGTCACCTAAGCAGCAAAAATTTGCAATAAATAAATCACTAGAACAAAAACTAATTGGACCATTGGAGGAGTCACATACCGAAGAACAATTCCCCAAAGCAGTTTTGTGAGTGGAGCTTTGAGCAAGGAGATCGAAAATGGCAGCAAGATGAGCTAGAACTCGTGCTTGACCTGGTTGGTGATTTTTTCTGGAGGAAGAAGGAGTGTCTTGGTGCTGGAATAAGAGGAGAGGGGCCACATGGGGCCCACGAGGCAGGGGGCGCGCCCCAGGGGGTGGGCGCGCCCTGGACCCTCGTGGCCAGGTGGTGTGGCCCCCGGGTGTGTTCTCAATGCCAATAATTCTTAAATAATCTACAAAAAATCATATTTCATTTTCGGGACATTTGGAGAACTTTTATTTTCGGGGTATTTTTTTATTGCAAGGGAAAACAGAGAGAAAATACTATTTTTGCTTTATTTAATCTAAATAACAGAAGGTAAAAGGAGGGTACAGAAGGTTGCGCTTTCTAACTTCACTACTAGGAAAAGGGCTATAGATTATATGGACACTAATGGCGCTCCAGACATGTGGTGCACCACTACTATATACTAATGGTGCACCACATCCACGGTGCGCCACTAGTAACAAATTTTTTTATTTTTTTTTCAAAACTAGTAATGGCGCACCAGGGATAGTGCGCCATTACTAGTTAAACTAGTAATGGAGCACCACATCCACGGTGCGCAACTAGTAAATTTTTTTCAAATTTTTTTCAATTTTTTTTCCAAAACTAGTAATGGCGCACCAGGGGATGGTGCGCCATTACTAGTTAGTAATGGCGCACCACATCCACGGTGCGCCACTAGTAAATTTTTTTCAAATTTTTTTTTCAAAACTAGTAATGGCGCACCACTCCCACGGTGCGCCATTACTAACTTGACCCAAAAATTCCACCGAATGCACCCCCCCCCCCGTGGACCGCCTTTTCAGTTTAAAAAAATAAAAGAAAATAATGGAAATGTCAAAAAAATAAAAGAAAATAAGTTTCCCATGTGATATGTGGTCTAGTTGCTGCGAAAATTTACAAATATGAATTTCGACTTTATTTGCAAAATCTCTCTGGAATTTGTAGAATGGGCATAACTTTTGCATACGAACTCGGATTAAAAAGTTTTTTATATGGAACCCTGTTAAACATTTTCAAAATCCTCAAAAACCTAACAGAAAAAAGTTACGGGGCTTTCAAGATCTAGAGGCAAAAAAATTCAAAAAATTTCAAACTTACTAGTGGCGCACCGTTTGGTAGGTGCGCCACTAGTAACAGAAAAAATTTGGTGTTGAATTTTTTTTTGGAATTTTTTTTCAAAAAATGAAACGTAATATGACCGGGAAGTTTGAAATATTTTTCAAAATTTCATCATACTCATGAACATGAACAAAGTCCTAGACATCAAGAAGGTTTAATAGGATTGATATGGTAGATATATCAACAAGTGCCTGTTAAGTGAGGTGGTGCTCGGGTTGGATAGAACTGTGAAGTTAAGCGTGCTCGGGTTGGAGTAGTGTGAGGATGGGTGACATTCCGGGAAGTCTGACCACTTAGTGCGATTTGACTTGAGATTAAGCATATTGACCCGAAATTAAGCCATGATGACCCGAGATTAAGAAAAAAAAATTGAAAAAAAATTATTACTAATGGCGCACTTCTATGTGGTGCGCCATTACTAAGTCAGATAGTAATGGCGCACGGCGTGATGCGCCATTTAATACTAGGCCTTTTCCTAGTAGTGCTTCATCCATCTCATGCTCATCAAAAGGAATCCACTAACAAGGTTGATCAAGTCTTGTTAACAAACTCTTTTCGAATAACATGGAACCGGAGAAATTTCGAATAACACTAGGTTACCTCAACGGGGTTATGCACATCCCCAACAAAAAGAATATCATATTTCTTCTTGATAGTAGGAAGAGGAAATTCAAAACCTCCAATAATAATCGATGAAAATTTTCCAATAGAATTAATACTGTGGACTTGAGGTTGTTTCCTCGGAAAGTGTACCGTATGCTCATTACCATTAACATGAAAAGTGACATTGCCTTTGTTGCAATCAATAACAGCCCCTGCAGTATTCAAAAAGAGTCTACCAAGGATAATCGACATACTATCGTCCTCGGTAATATCAAGAATAACAAAGTCCGTTAAAATAGTAACGTTTGCAACGACAACAGGCACATCCTCACAAATACCGACAGGTATAGCAGTTGATTTATCGTCCATTTGCAAAGATATTTCAGTAGATGTCAACTTATTCAAATCAAGTCTACGATATAAAGAGAGAGGCGTAACACTAACACCGGCTCCAAGATCACATAAAGTAGTTTTAACATAGTTTCTTTTAATGGAGCATGGTATAGTTGGTACACCTGGATCTCCAAGTTTCTTTGGTATTCCACCCTTAAAAGTATAATTAGCAAGCATGGTGGAAATTTCAGCTTCTGGTATATTTCTTTTATTTGTAACAATTTCTTTCATATACTTAGCATAAGGATTCATTTTAAGCATATCAGTCCAACGCATACGCAAAAAGATAGGTCTAATCATTTCAGCAAAGCGCTGAAAATGCTCATCATCCTTTTTCTTGGATGGTTTAGGAGGAAAAGGCATGGGTTTCTGAACCCATGGTTCTCTTTCTTTACCATGCTTCCTAGAAACGAAATCTCTCTTATCATAACGTTGATTCTTTGATTGTGGGTTATCAAGATCAACAACAAGTTCAATCTCTACATCGTTGTCATTACTACGTTGAGCATCAACATGAACATCGTCATTAATATTATCACTAGGTTCATGTTCATTACCAGATTGTGTTTCAGCATCAGAAATAGAAATATCATTTGGATTCTCAAGTGTGTCAATAACAGGTTCACTAGAAGCATGCAAAGTCCTATCATTTTTCTTTTTCTTCTTTTTAGAAGAACTAGGTGCATCAACATTAGTTCTCTAAGAATCTTGCTCAATTCTCTTAGGGTGGCCCTCAGGATACAAAGGTTCCTGAGTCATTTTACCCTCTAGTCATAACTCTAAGAGCATTATCATTTTTTTCTTATTATTTAATTCATTGAGCAAATCATTTTGAGCTTTAAGCACTTGTTCTACTTGAGTGGTAACCATAGAAGCATGTTTACTAATGAGTTTAAGTTCACCTTTAACTCTAGACATATAATCACTCAAGTGTTCAATCATATAAGCATTTCGTTTCAATTGTCTACCAACATAAGCATTGGAGTTTTCTTATTTAACAATAAAATTATCAAACTCGTCTAAGCATTGGCTAGCAGACTTATAACGAGGAATATCACCTTCATCAAATCTATAGAGAGAATTTACCTTTACTACCTCTGTCGGGTTATCAATACCATGTATTTCTTCAATAGGTGGTAAATTCTTAACATCTTCAGCTTTAATACCCTTTTCTTTCATAGATTTCTTTGCCTCTTGCATATCTTCAGGACTGAGAAATAGAATACCCCTTTTCTTTGGAGTTGGTTCAGGAAGTGTCCAATTGTTTTCATTAGTTAACATATTATTCAATAGCAATTCAGCTTGATCAATAATTCTTTCCCTGAAAACACAACCAGCACAACTATCCAGGTGGTCTCTGGAAGCATCGGTTAGTCCATTAGAAAAGATATCAAGTATTTCATTTTTCTTGAGAGGATGATCAGGCAAAGCATTAAGTAATTGGAGAAGCCTCCCCAAGCTTGTGGGAGACTCTCTTCTTCAATTTGCACAAAATTATATATTTCCCTTAAGGCAGCTTGTTTCTTATGAGCGGGGAAATATTTAGCAGAGAAGTAATAAATCATATCCCGGGGACTACGCACACAACCAGGATCAAGAGAATTAAACCATGTTTTAGCATCACCCTTTAATGAGAACGGAAATAATTTAAGGATATAGTAGTAACGAGTTTTCTCATCATTAGTGAATAGGGTGGCTATATCATTTAATTTAGTAAGATGTGCCACAACAGTTTTACATTCATAGCCATAAAATGGATCAGATTCAACCAAAGTAATTATCTCAGGATCGACAGAGAAATCATGATCCTTATCGGAAATACAGATAGGTGAAGTAGCAAAAGCAGGGTCATATTTCATTCTAGCATTCAAAGATTTTTCTTCCAGCTTAGCTAATAATTTCTTAAGATCATATCTATCATTGCAAGCAAGAAAGTCTCTAGCAGTTTCATCATCCATAACATAACCCTCAGGTACATCAGGCAATTCATATCTAGGGGGAGAATCTTCATCATCACTTTCATCAATATTATCAGTTTCAATAATTTCATTCTCTCAAGCCCCAGCAAGTTGTTCATCAAGAAATTCACCTAGTGGCACAATATTATCAAGCATAGAACTAGTTTCATCATAAGCATCATGCATAGCAGAAGTGGCATCATCAATAACAAGCGACAAATCAGAATTAATGGCAGAAGCAGGTTTAGGTGTCGCAAGTTTACTCAAAACAGAAGGAGAATCAAGTGCAGAGCTAGATGGCAGTTCCTTACCTCCCCTCGTAGTTGAGGGATAAATTTTGGTATTATCGTCTTTCAAGTTCCTCATAGTGATCAGCAGATATAAATCCCAAGTTACTCAAAGAATAGAGATATGCTCCCCGGCAACGGCGCCAGAAAATAGTCTTGATAACCCACAAGTATAGGGGATCGCAACAGTTTTCGAGGGTAGAGTATTCAACCCAAATTTATTGATTCGACAAGGGGAGCCAAAGAATATTCTCAAGTATTAGCAGTTGAGTTGTCAATTCAACCACACCTGGATAACTTAATATCTGCAGCAAAGTATTTAGTAGCAAAGTAGTATGGAAGTAACGGTAACGGTGGCAAAAGTAACAGTACTAGTTTTGTAGTAATTGTAACAGTGGCAACGGAAAAGTAACTAAGCAAAGAACAATATGTGAAAAGCTCGTAGGCATTGGATCGGTGATGGAGAATTATGCCGGATGCGATTCCTCATGCAATAGGTATAACATAGGGTGACACAGAACTAGCTCCAGTTCATCAATGTAATGTAGGCATGTATTCCGAATATAGTCATACGTGCTGATGGAAAAGAACTTGCATGACATCTTTTGTCCTACCCTCCCGTGGAAGTGGGGTCCTATTGGAAACTAAGGGATATTAAGGCATCCTTTTAATAGAGTACCGGACCAAAGGATTAACACTTAGTGAATACATGAACTCCTCAAACTACGGTCATCACCGGTAAGTATCCCGATTATTGTCACTTCGGTGTTAACGGATCATAACACATAATAGGTGACTATAGACTTGCAAGATAGGATCAAGAACTCACATATATTCATGAAAACATAATAGGTTTAGATCTGAAATCATGGCACTCGGGCCCTAGTGACAAGCATTAAGCATAGCAAAGTCATAGCAACATCAATCTCAGAACATAACGGATACTAGGGATCAAACCCTAACTAAACTAACTCGATTACATGGTAAATCTCATCCAACCCATCACCATCCAGCAAGCCTACGATGGAATTACTCATGCATGGCGGTGAGCATCATGAAATTGGTGATGGAGGAAGGTTGATGATGATGACGGCGACGGATTCCCCTCTCTGGAGCCCCGAACGGACTCTAGATCAGCCGTCCCGAGAGAGATTAGGGCTTGGTGGCGGCTCCGTATCGTAAAACGTGATGAATCCTTCTCTCTGATTTTTTCTCCCTGAACGTGAATATATAGAGTTGGAGTTGAGGTCGGTGGAGCTCCAGGGGGCCCACGAGGCAGGGGTGCGCCCAAGGGGGTAGGCGCGCCCCCACCCTCGTGGAGAGGGTGTGGGCCCCCTGGTCTTGATTCTTTCGCCGGTATTTTTTATTTATTCCAAAAATATTCTCCATGACGTTTCAGGTCATTCCGAGAACTTTTATTTCTGCACAAAAATAACACCATGGCAATTCTGCTGAAAACATCGTTAGTCCGGGTTAGTTCCATTCAAATCATGCAAGTTAGAGTCCAAAACAAGGGTAAAAGTGTTTGGAAAAGTAGATACGATGGAGAGGTATCAATGGAACTCTCCCTCGGCCATAACTGGATCAAGAGTTCGAGGGACATCATCGAGCTGAACGTGTGCTGAACACTGAGGTGCCGTACGTTCGGTGCTTGGATCGGTTGGATCGTGAAGACGTTCGACTACATCAACCGCGTTACTAAATGCTTCCGCTTTCGGTCTACGAGGGTACGTGGACACACTCTCCCCGATCGTTGTTACGCATCTCCTAGATAGATCTTGCGTGATCGTAGGTAAATTTTTTGAAATACTGCGTTCCCCAGCAGTGGCAGCCGAGCCAGGTCTATGCGTAGATGTTATATGCACCAGTAGCACACAAAGATTTGTGGGCGATAATAGTCATACTGCTTACCAGCAACGTCTTACTTTGATTCGGCGATATTGTTGGATGAAGCGGCCCGGACCGACATTACATGACCGCATTCAGGAGACTGGTTCTACCGACGTGCTTTGCAAACAGGTGGTTGGCGGGTATCTATTTCTCCAACTTTAGTTGAATCGAGTTTGACTCCGCCCGGTCCTTGTATATTATTAAAACAGCACACTTAACGAAAAATCATTGTGGTTTTGATGCGTAGGTAAGAACGGTTCTTGCTACAAGCCCGTAGCAGCCACGTAAAACTTGCAACAACAAAGTAGAGGACGTCTAACTTGCTTTTGCAGGGTTTGCTGTGATGTGATATGGTCAAGACGTGATGAGATATATATTGTTGTATGAGATGATCATGTTTTGTAACAGTTATCGGCAACTGGCAGGAGCCTTATGGTTGTCGCTTTATTGTATGAAATGCAATCGACATGTAATTGCTTTACTTTATCACTAAGCGGTAGCGATAGTCGTAGAAGCAATAGTTGGCGAGACGACAACGATGCTACGATGGAGATCAAGGTGTCAAGCTGGTGACGATGGTGATCATGACGGTGGTTTGGAGATGGAGATCAAAGGCACAAGATAATGATGGCCATATCATATCACTTATTTTGATTGCATGTGATGTTTATCCTTTATGCATCTTATTTTGCTTAGTACGGCGGTAGCTTTATAAGATGATCCCTCACTAAATTTCAAGGGACAAGTGTTCTCCCTGAGTATGCACCGTTGCTACAGTTCGTCGTGCCGAGACACCACGTGATGATCGGGTGTGATAAGCTGTACGTTCACATACAACGGGTGCAATCCAGTTTTGGACACACAGAATACTCGGGTTAACCTTGACGAGCCTAGCATATGCGGATATGACCTCGAAACACTGAGACCGAAAGGTCGGACGTGAATCATATAGTAAGATATGATCAACATAGTGATGTTCACCATTGAAAGCTACTCAATCTCACGTGATGATTGGACATGGTTTAGTTGATATGGATCACGTGATCATTTAGATGACTAGAGGGATGTCTATCTAAGTGGGAGTTCTTAAGTAATATGATTAATTGAACTTTAATTTATCATGAACTTAGTCCTGATAGTATTTGCAAATTATGTTGTAGATCAATAGCTCGCGTTATAGCTCCCCGTTTATTTTTTATATGTTCCTAGAGAAAAATAAGTTGAAAGATGATAGTAGCAATGATGCGGACTGGGTCCGTGATCTGAAGACTATCCTCATTGTTGCACAGAAGAATTATGTCCTTGATGCACCGCTAGGCGACGGACCTATTGCAGGAGCAGATGCAGACGTTATGAACGTTTAGCAAGCTCGGTATGATGACTACTTCATAGTTTAGTGCATCATGCTTTACGGCTTGAAACCGGGTCTTCAAAAACATTTTGAACGCAAAGGAGCATATAAGATGTTCCAAGAGCTGAAATTGGTATTTCACACTCGTGCCCGAGTCGAGAGGTATGAGACCTCTGACAAGTATTTTTCCTACAAGATGGAGAAGAATAGCTCAACCAGTGAGCATGTGCTCAGAATGTCTGAGTACTACATGGCTTGAATCAAGTGGGAGTTAATCTTCCAGGTAAGATAGCGATTGACAAAGTTCTCTAGTCACTATCACCAAGTTACTGGAACTTCGTGATGAACATAATATGCAAGGGATGACGAAAACGATTCCCCGAGCTCTTCGCGATGCCGAAATCGGCGAAGGTAGAAATCAAGAAAAGGATCAAGTGTTGATGGTTGACAAGACCACTAGTTTCAAGTAAAAGGGAAAGGGAAAGAAAGGGAACTTCAATAATAATGGCAAGCAAGTTGCCACTCCCATGAAGAAGCCCAAAGCTAGACGCAAGCCTGAAACTGAGTGCTTCTGCTGCAAAGGAAATGGCCATTGTAAACGGAACTGCCCCAAATACTTGGCAGATAAGAAGGATGGCAAAGTGAACAAAAGTATATATGATATACATGTTATTGATGTGTACATTACTAGTGTTCATAGTAGCCCCTGGGTATTTGATACTGGTTCAGTTGCTATGATTAGTAACTTGAAAAAGGAGTTACAAAATGAACATAGACTAGTTGAGGGCGAGGTGACGATGTGTGTTGGAAGTGATTCCAAGGTTGATAAGATCACCATCGCACACTCCCTTTACCTTCGGGATTAGTGTTGAACCTAAAATAAATGTTATTTGGTGTTTGCGTTGAACATGATATGATTGGATCATGTTTATTGCAATACGGTTATTCATTTAAGTCAAAGAATAATTGTTATTCTGTTTACATGAATAAAACCTTCTATGGTCATACACACAAGGAGAATTGTTTATTGTATCTCGATCGTAGTGATACACATATTCATAATATTGATGCCAAAAGATGCAAAGTTGATAATGATAGTGCAACATACTAGTGGCACTGCCGTTTAGGTCATATTGGTGTAAATCGCATGAAGAAACTCCATGCGAATGGACTTTTGGAATCACTGGATTATGAATCATTTGATGCTTGCGAACCATGCCTCATGGGCAAGATGACTAAGACTCCGTTCTCTGGAACAATGGAGCGAGCCACTGACTTATTGGAAATAATACATACCGATGTATGTGGTCCGATGAGTGTTGAGGCTCGTGGCGGGTATCATTATTTTCTGACCTTCACAGATGATTTGAGCAGATATGGGTATATCTACTCAATGAAACATAAGTATGAAACATTTGAAAAGTTCAAAGAATTTCAGAGTGAAGTGGAAAATCATCGTAACAAGAAAATAAAGTTTCTACGATTTCATCGCGGAGGCGAATATTTGAGTTACGAGTTTGGTCTTTATTTAAAAACAATGAGGAATAGTTTCACAACTCATGCCACCTGGAACACCACTGAGTAATGGTGTGTCTGAACGTTGTAACCGTACTTTATTAGATATGGTGCGATCTATGATGTCTCTTATCGATTTACCACTATCATTTTGGGGTTATGCATTAGAGACAGCTGCATTCACGTTAAATAGGGCGCCGTCTAATCCGTTGAGACGACACCGTATGAACTATGGTTTAGCAAGAAACCTAAGCTGTCGTTTCTTAAAGTTTGGGGCTGCGATGCTTATGTGAAAAAGCTTCAACCTGATAAGCTCGGACCCAAATCGGAGAAGTGCGTCTTCATAGGATACCCAAAAGAAACTGTCGGGTACACCTTCTATCACAGATGCAAAGGCAAGATCTTTGTTGCTGAGAATGGATCCTTTCTAGAGAAGGGGTTTCTCTCGAAAGAAGTGACTGGGAGGAAAGTAGAACTTGATGAGGTAATTGTACCTTCTCTCGAGTTGGAGAGTAGTTCATCACAGAAATCAGTTCCAGTGAAGCCTACACCAATTAGTGAGGAAGTTAATGATGATGATCATGAAACTTCAGATCAACTTACTACCAAACTTCATAGGTCAACCAGAGTACGTTCCGCACCAAAGTGGTACGGTAATCCTGTTCTGGAAGTGATGTTACTAGACCATGATGAACCTGCGAACTATGAGGAAGCGATGATGAGCCCAGATTCCGCAAAATGGCTTGAGGCCATGAAATCTGAGATGGGATCCATGTATGAAGAACAAAGTGTGGACTTTGGTTGACTTGCCCGATGATCGGCAAAGCCATTGAGAATAAATGGATCTTCAAGAGGAATACGGACGCTGGTAGTAGTGTTACTATCTACAAAGCTCGAATCGTCGCAAAAAGTTTTCGACAAGTTCAAGGTGTTGACTACGACGAGATTTTCTCACTCGTAGCGATGCTTAAGTCTGTCCGAATCATGTTAGCAATTGTCACATTTTATGAAATCTGGCAAATGGATCTCAAAACTGCATTCCTTAATGGATTTCTTAAAGAAGAGTTGTATATGATGCAACAATAAGGTTTTGTCGATCCTAAAGGTGCTAACAAAGTGTACAAGCTCCAGCGATCCATTTATGGACTGGTGCAAGCCTCTCGGAGTTGGAATATACACTTTGATAGTGTGATCAAAGAATATGGTTTTATACAGACTTTTGGAGAAGCCTATATTTACAACAAAGTGAGTGGGAGCACTACAGCATTTCTGATAAGTATATGTGAATGACATATTGTTGATCGGAAATAATGTTGAATTTTCTGGAAAGCATAAAGGAGTGTTTGAAAGGATTTTTTTCAAAGAAAGACCTTGGTGAAGCTGCTTACATATTGAGCATCAATATCTATCAAGACGCTTGATAAGTTTATTTCAATGAGTACATACCTTGACAAGTTTTTTGAAGTAGTTCAAAATGGAACAGTCAAAGAAAGGAGTTCTTGCCTGTGTTGCAAGGTGTGAAGTTGAGTAAAGACTCAAAACCCGACCACGACAGAAAATAGAAAGAGAATGAAAAGTCATACCCGATGCCTCAATCATAGGTTCTATAAAGTATGCTATGCTGTATACCAGACCTATTGTGTACCTCACCATGAGTTTGGCAAGAGGGTACAATAGTGATCCAGGAGTGGATCACTAGACAGCGGTCAAAATTATCCTTAGGGGAATAAGTACATGTTTCTCGGATATGGAGGTGACAAAAAGTTCGTCGTAAAGGGTTACATCGATGCAAGTTTTGACACTGATCCGGATGACTCTAAGTCTCAATTGGATACATACTGGAAGTGGGAGTGATTAGCTAGAGTAGCTCCGTGCAGAGCATTGTAGACATAGAAAATTTGCAAAATACATACGGCTCTGAATGTGGCAAACCCCTTGACTAAACTTCTCTCGCAAGCAAAACATGATCACTCTTTGGGTGTTAATAACATAGCGATGTGAACTAGATTATTGACTCTAGTAAAACCTTTGGATATTAGTCACATAGAGATGTGAACTAATCACATAAAGATGTGAACTATTGGTGTTAAATCAAATGACGATGTGAACTAGATTATTGACAATAGTGGAAGTGGGAGACTGAAGGAAATATGCCCTAGAGGCAATAATAAAGTTGTTATTTATATTTCCTTATATCATGATAAATGTTTATTATTCATGCTAGAATTGTATTAACTGGAAACTTGGTACATGTGTGAATACATAGAAAACACAGAGTGTCCCTACTATGCCTCTACTTGACTAGCTCGTTAATCAAAGATGGTTATGTTTCCTGACCATAGACATGTGTTGTCATTTGATGAACGGGATCACATCATTGGAGGATGATGTGATGGACAAGACCCACCCGTTAGCTTAGCATTATGATCGTTTAGTTTTATTGCTATTGCTTTCTTCATGACTTATACATGTTCGTCTGACTATGAGATTATGCAACTCCCGAATATCAGAGGAACACCTTGTGTGCTATCAAACGTCACAACGTAACTGGGTGATTATAAAGATGATCTACATGTGTCTCCGAAGGTGTTTATTGGGTTGGCATAGATCGAGATTAGGATTTGTCACTCCGTGTATCAGAGAGGTATCCCTGGGCCCTCTCGGTAATGCACATCACTATAAGCCTTGCAATCAATGTGACTAATGAGTTAGTTGCCGGATGATGCATTACGGAATGAGTTAAGAGACTTGCCAGTAACGAGATTGAACTAGGTATGATGATACCGACGATCGAATCTCAGGCAAGTAACATACCGATGACAAAGGGAACAACGTATGTTGTTATGCGGTTTGACCGATAAAGATCTTCGTAGAATATGTGGGAGCCAATATGAGCATCCAGGTTCTGCTATTGGTTATTGACCGGAGAGGTATCTCGGTCATGTCTACATAGTTCTCGAACCCGTAGGGTCCGCACGCTTAATGTTCGATGACGATTTTATATTGTATGAGTTATGTGATTTGATGACTGAATGTTGTTCGGAGTCCCGGATGAGATCACGGATATTGCGAGGAGTCTCGAAATGTTCGAGAGGTAAAGATTCGTATATAGGATGATAGTATTTGGACACCGGAAGTGTTTCGGGGATACCGGGTACGTATCGGGTCACCGGAAAGGGGTTCCGGGCACCCCCGGCGGCCAGGATATGGGCCTTATTGGGCCTAGGGTGGGACTGACCAGTCCCTAGTGGGCTGGTGCGCCCCATACATGGCCGAATAGGGGGGAGAAAGGAAAGGGAGAGGAGAGAAAGGAAGGGGGGCAATTCGGCCTCCCCTTTCCTTCTCTCCCCCCTCCTCTTTCCATCTCCCTCCGGAAAACATGGAATGGGGGGAGGCCGAATAGGATTAGGCCCCAAGTAGGATTCCTCCTACTTGCGGCGCACCTCTTGCTGCTCTCTCCCCCTCCCACCTATATGTATGTGGGGGGGGGGCACCGCTAGAACACACACCAAGTCTTCTCTTAGCCGTGTGAGGTGCCCCCCTCCACAGTTACACACCTCGGTCATATCGTCGTAGTGCTTAGGCGAAGCCCTGCGCCGGTAACTTCATCATCACCGTCACCACGCCATCGTGCTGACGGAACTGTCCCTCGGCCTCAACTGGATCAAGAGTTCGAGGGACGTCATCGAGCTGAACGTGTGCTGAACGCGGGGTGTCGTACGTTCGGTGCTTGGATCGGTTGGATCGCGAAGATGTTCGACTATATCAACCGCGTTACTAAACACTTCCGCTTTTGGTCTACGAGGATACGTGGACACACTCTCCCCGCTCGTTGCTATGCATCTCCTAGATAGATCTTGCGTGATCGTAGGTAAAATTTTTGAAACACTGCGTTCCTCAAAATAGAATAGTCGACTAAATTTCATACCTCAAAATTTTCAGATTTTTTAATTTTTTAAGTGTGATTTTAAAGTTTTACTAGTCACATGGGTGCACGTGAAACCATGTTCACCTTTTTATTTTTTATATCCGCTCGGGTCATATTGTACAGACTTTAGAGTTGTAGCGTCCAATATAACAGAACACATCAAAATAGTCCCTACAACTATTTAGTTACCGCCTAAAGAAAAAAAAAGGTAAGTCAACTTTCTAGGTCATTAGATTAAGATCCAACAGCTGTTGCTTTTTCTTCTTCCTCCGGCTTTCTTAGAGTATCTTCAAGGCGTACCCACGTTTTATTTTTCATTTAATAATCGCCTACAGTAAAAGTGAGATCAATCGGAGATGTGACAGCACGTAACTTGTGGGCTGGCGGCCAGTTTACTCGATCTGGGCGTTCGATAGATATCGGATGACACTTAAGTCGTTCGGATCTGTTACGAATTTTCTGTCTCACACTAAAAACACCATGGATGTCAATACATCACGAAACTTCACACATGAGTAGAATAGTCGACTAAATTTCATACCTCAAAATTTCAGGTTTTTTAATTTTTTAAGTGTGATTTAAATTTTTTACTATTCATATGGGTGCACGTTGAACCATGTTCACCTTTGTATTTTTTTATATCCGCTCGGGTCATATTGTTCAGACTTTAGAGTCATAGCATCCAATATAACAAACACATCAAAATAGTCCCTACAACTATTTAGGTACCGCCTGAAAAATAGGGTAAGTCAACTTTCTAGGTCTTTAGATTAAGATCCAACAGTCGTTGCTTTTTCTTCTTCCTCCGGCTTTCTTAGGGTATCTTCAAGGCGGACCCGCAAACCTCCTGCAACGGTTCAGACCATGCTGTCCGGACCACGGAAGCCATCCAATTCCATCCTGTATCGATCCATGGGGCAGTCTGCACGCGATTTCTCCTGTAAATTGGAGACAAAGTGGGGGAGGTATGCGGGAGTCTGGACACCTGAAACGTAGGACACCAACACCCCCAGCACACCCAATCCCCCCTCCCGGTCCCATTTCCTTCCACTCCGCCCCTTCCCCCCTTGCTTTGCATGTGCATCCTCAACCTCCGTTGTCGCTGTTGTTCGTCTCCAGTCGCCGTAGAGGTATTGTCGGATGTCCGGAACTAGCACTGACGCGCCCGCTCACCGTTCCGACAGAGCTTTCCACCCTGGAGCCGTTTGTACCCAGGTACAGTCCGCCCCCTGACGACGACCTCCATGGCGGACACCACGCCCGGCAGGTGTTCGGTCAAATGCCATAGAGAGTTATTTTCAAATGTTATGTCATTTTTAGAGTAGGAAGGATGGTGGGCTGACGGATGCGGGAGGATTTTTGCGAGTTGCCATTGGAGATGCCCTTAGAGCATCTACAGCCGGACTTCCCAAATTGATCGGGCGAACGCAGGACCACTATCGGACTAAGCTTGACTTCCTGTTGTTATATTCTTGGTCTTTGGGGATTGTTTATCTTGATCACATGTAGTATTATCTGTTCTGTTCTGGGTATGCATGACACCTCTCCTGATTAAGTTCCATGTGTGATGGTATTAGGCATAAATCCGTTTATGTGCGGTGCATATTGCAGGTGCCAGTTACTCCTACATCTTTCTTTAGCTAAGCTGTTAGTTCATGTATGATCTGGACAGTGTATGTGTTGTGCTAATCTGGGTTAAGAAGGAGCAACCATGCGATCACAATGCATGATTTTTTTCTCCAGCACAATGCTAGTTAGACAAAATGCCGATATTTACAGCCACAGGGTGTAATGAGTTGATTCTGGGTCTCTAGTTTATGTTATTTCTATCTACAAAAATGCTTAACAACATGCCATGTTAGGTGCATATATTACTCAAGCTTTATGGAGTGTATAATTTTATTATATCTTTCAACTATGAGCTATATTTCTAGCTCCCGATGGAGTTTCCTGAGATATTTTTCTCTAATCTTGCTTTGTTTCACCATGTTCCTTCTTCTAGAAAATGTGGATGATTCTGTGAGGTTCTCTAATCTTCTACATCATTGGCTTCCGCAACCTCAACCTCAACTCATTACATCCCTACCTCTCCCTTGGTTCATGTGTGACTCCTTGCTTTGTCTCTCTCTCGCCATCGAGTCATGGGTGACTGGTGCTGGTAATCGAGATGATGGTTTAGTTTTCGATTCTGTGATGGTGTTCTTGTGCCCACCACAATCTTGTTATTGAGGTTTAGTTTTAGACCCTTTTCTTGTCTTATCTTAATACCCACCGGATACCCTTTGGGTATAGGATACCAATTTGTGCCCCATGGATATTGACATGGATGGGTATAGAAAGAAGATTTGGGTTTGGGTAGAAAAAGGTCGTACCCACCCATACCCTACCATTGCCATCCCTACTTACTCCTAGCATCCGCACTCTTCGATTTTCCTCCTTTATCGACAAACTGGCCCAAAAAGATATTCGGTGACATATCACTTTGATGAGAATAATAAGATCATAATTGTATTCTCTCAAACACAATATCATACAAGCATCTCCATATAGTCCAGAAGATAGCAAAAAAACCCACCAGTACCAGATTTTTATTTATCTTTAATCCAAGCACCAAAACAAGTGTTTAAGCTGCAGGAAAATTTCTCAAATCGAAAGCACACTTGAACAAACTCCAAACCAATTTAGCAACTATGCATTTGAAAAAAAGAAGATGAATACCACAAAAAGCACAATATTGTTTTACCTATCCAACCTCTCTGGAGCAAATCGTCCTTGGTTTATATGCTCTTCTTAATCATCAGCCATAGAAATATTTAAATTGAAGGAGGAAATTTTATTTTCCACATACATTTTTGTGGGAAGTCATTGTTGACAATAACAAGTTGACTGTAAAAAGATTTGATAGTGAACACAACATCATATGTAAACATCCACATGCTGGTATCTTGGTGGTATCTTTCCTGTTGGACATTTTAATTTAATGAGTTTAGTCAACTTATATATAGCTATTGTGGGATTATTTACAGTACATATGGTTGTGCTATGGAGTCTCGACCTTCAGTTTAGTGCATTGGCAAGGCAAGGAAGTTATCTGGAGAAAGCTGGTATGGGTGACCAAGACTAGCCACACCATGTCTCTCCTGCTACTCTTCCTCGTATATTCCAAATAAATGTGTACTTTTGAGATTCAGTCTATGTGGGATAGTGCAAGCGTATATATGTATCTGGTTGTGGGGATATAGTAGGCATAAAAATGTTGCATGCATTTTTGTTTGCAATGACATAACAATAGATGACGCATGGACACACAACGAGTGACGTGTATGCATGACATCAAGCTATCGGCCAACATAAATGGTATGACATATAATTGAATCCACAATTGCTCTTAAACAAATAATATCGAATGGAATACAAATGACATCGAGAAGGAGGGGAGGTCCAGAACAGATTGGAACTACTTGAATATGATTGAGGACAAGAAATAGACGCGTGCCTTGTGCCGTTTTTCATCAGCACTTTTTTCGTCGGTCTCTTTTTTAACCTCTTTATATTTGGTGGGCTAAATTTGGGGGGATTTATTCTTGTTGTGTTGCAATAGGTGTTTTATGTTTGGGTTCCGATGCTTTTGGGATTACGTTGCAACCTTTGCGAGAATCTTGCAAACTCTGTATCCTCTCCCCTCCCCTGCTCCCAAATTTTTCCAACAACTCCGCAAAACAAAGGTACGGAAAAAGGGAAAATGTGAACGAAATCGGGTGAGGGCAAGCAAAGCAAAACCAACGAATGATCGAAGCAGCAAGCTCTGGAGTGCGTCCAATCCAACAGAGCCAACATGCCACCAAACGCCAAACCCATCAGATATCAATGTCTCGGTGGTAATAGCATCTACTATTGCAGGGAGAAATGTCGGGGCAATCCCCTATGGTGTTTTGATATCACAAAATGTATGATTTTCTTGGTAGTGGTGGTGCCTCACAGTGCAACAATGAAGCGGCGCTAGCTCACCTTGCAAACCTCTTGGCAATGATGGTGTTCACGATGGCATCAATTTTGTTTTGGTTAGAGGTTCTCCCATTTTATAATTTGTGTACCTAAGATCCTCATTGTTGATAGTACAACAAGCAAGCAATGGTAGCTCGCCTTGCAAACCTCTTGTCTTAAACCAAAGTGTGCCCAAACGTGCAACGATTTAAGGTTCCCACAATATTCGACTCATGTGGCTTTTCGAATCTTTGAGATTAGTCCAGTTTAGACGGATTTTCGTTGTGCAATTTTCTTCGGTGAGTCAGAGTGGAACATCAGGATGCAAAAGGCGATTATACAGATCACAACCTTAACTATCTTCGTTTTGACTTTCACTTTTATGGTGTATATCATGGTTTGCGTTATTTATGACTTATTCCACCTAGTCAACGTGGAAGTCAAATCATTTAGTAAAATAATATGAAACATTTTGCACTTGTGAATTAATAAAGGGAAAAAATAGAAAGTTTTTTAAAACAACTTGAACTATTTTTTTTCCATTAAATGAACAAGGTAAGATAAAAAAAATAACACGCCCACCTTGGGGCTCGAACCCAAGACCACAAGGTTAAGAGCCTTGCGCTCTACCGACTGAGCTAGACGGGCATTTTGCTTAATTTTTCAAATTTACTCTCCTCAACTGTGTTTTCTCAAGTGATGTGAACATACTATGTATAGGTTTTTTCACCAATATTAGGCGATGCCAGCATAAAGTACTATACGCGGAAGTTCCCCGTTGCAAAACTTTTTGAGCAGACGAACACCGAAAGGTAGGCGGCAAGTAGGCACGATGTGTTTCCAACCCAGGCGGCCAAGGCACCGGATAGCTCTGTGTAGTACTAGTGTAGTGTGTACGAGGTGCCAACCGAGCTAGGAGCCTAGGAATAGGATCCTAGCTAGCCTCCTGACCTTTCATGGCTTTACATCAACGTGTTAATTATCTTTCCTAGTTAGGTTTATAATCACAACCAGCCAGTCGACTCCCCGCCCCGGTGATGGTCAGGATGAACTATTGGTTGCTTGATGACGATTCAAAACGGCATGCAGGTTGCTGCACGGATCGATGGACTTCCTTGTGCAGTTCTCTTCTAGGCCGACCATTGGATCGAATGCACATACACGGAGTCACGCGGCAATCCATCCATCATACATCACTTCCATTCCATGTAATGTAGCACGAGCACACCATATCGTACTGGCTACGCTACTCTGCTCGATCGATCTTCTATGTATGTATGTGTAGTACTAAGAATTTTGGTAATTCCAACATCAATCTTCATCCTATGTATGTATGCATCGTTGCTCTCTACGGACTATCATCTTGATCTGCAGGGGAGGAGGTCATTCTGGTGGTAAGGGAGGGCCTCATCTTGACGATCTGCTCGTCGTCGGCGAGGCCCATCCTCTTGGCCGACATGCCGGCCTCGAAGAAGCGCCGCACGGCGCTCCTCATGTAGGAGGTGCCTTCCCTCACGTTCATCCTCTCCCTGATCCTCTCCTGCAGGCTGCTTAGCTGGTGGTCGCCGTTCAGCACCGCCGCCAGCTGCACGATCTCCTGCTGGAACGAGCTCAGCTTCGCCTCCTCGTTCGCCTCCGTCTGCCGGATCCTCGTCGGCGTCGGGAGTTGCTCTGCACATTTCATAACTTTCATAGATAAGCAAGCTACTCATCGCAAGAATACAAAGCAAGCCAAGTGGGCATACCAAGTCGTATGCTGAACTTGACAAATTACCTGGGCAGTCTGTCCTCGGTTCAGTTCTGGTTTGCACGACACCTTCGAAGGTCCCAGCCCACGCGTCCCTTTTTGTCAGGAAATCCTGTGGCAGATTGAACAGCTTCTTCACGGTTGCCGGAATCGAAGAATGCTCGAATTGTGACGTCGGGGTTGGGCTTCCATTCGGCCCATGCATAACTGAAACCGAAACAAAATTGTCAGAAAGACAGTATATATAGCTGGCGAATTATGCACTAGCTAGCATTTAGTTTTGCACATAATTAACAAAGAACGTGCTGACTGACCTGTCCCCTTCTCAATCCATGGAGAGATCAAGATGGCCGGGACACGCACCCCCAATCTGTTGAACGTGAAGTTGTACGGGGGCGGGCCGACGATGTCATCGGGGCTCGGCACACCATCGACAGGGGTGGGCACATGGTCGAAGAACCCACCATGCTCGTCGTAAGTGAGGACCATGAGCGTCTCATTCCACTGGGGGCTGGCGCGGAGCGTCTCGTAGATCTCCTTGACAAACATCTGGCCCTGGTAGACATCGTGGGAGGGGTGGTCGTCGTTGGCGGGGTGGTCCTTGGAGTCCATGTAGTGCTGCTCGATGACGGCATAGTTGGGGAGGGAGCCACGGCGGGCGTGGTCCCGGAACGCGTTGTGGAAGGGGTGGAAGTTGAGGATGTACTTGAGCTTGCGGAGGTTGCGGTAGAAGAGCACCGCGGGCACGTCCTGGAAGTAGACGCCGAAGGAGAGGCCCGCGTCGTGCACGTTGTCGAAGATGGTCCTCTGCGGGTACCCCTTGGCTAGCAACCTGCATAGGTGCAACACCATTGTCAGAAAATCGGTCAGGGTAGCTCATGTCGTGGTCTCTTCAGTTCAAGTGAGGATAGCAATATTGTTCCTGCTCCCCGAAACTGCTTCGTCGTGTAAAGGAAAACGTTTTTTTTTAGCAGACAAGAAGACATTTTATTGAGTGAAATGTAAAAGAAAGCATTTTTTAGACAGGTAAAAAGAAAGGATATGCTCTGGATCCCTTCTGAAAACATTTTATTGAGTGGAAACTTCGTTTTGCTCATTTCTGTCTTCCTGCCACGGGCTCAATCAAGTCGACTGGACTGGGCTGTTCGGAGGCCGATAGTGCTCGCTCAGTCACGTACTGTTGGGCTGAGACTCGGCTAGTTTTTGGGCCTGCCATGATACAAGCTGGTGCAGGACGACAGCAATGAAAGACCACCCTTCTAGAAAAACACTTCTACACCTAAAAAAAACACTTCTAGAAAAAAAAAACCTTGTAGAAAAAAAAACCCTTCTAGAAAAACAACACTTATTTAAAAAAAAGCAATCAAAGAATACGTAATCACGTATTCTCAACCAAAAAAGTAATCATCGTATTCTCCAAAAAATCTTTCAAGAAAAAATATTCTCCAAAGAAAAGAAGAACGTAGTCACGTATCCACACGTACCCCTAGATGAAACACGCCCTCTGCTACTCTTGTGTATAAAAAACGTAGTAACATATCGAACGCCGGTGGTTCATTTTTCCTTTTTACCCTCGAACGCGTTGAGGGTACAGTTCAGGAGTCTTGCCGCATTACTACTCCTACTACCGACAAAGTCATGGGAGGTCGCATGGCCGAATAAATTCAGCCAGCCAGCCAGCCAGCTCTCTTGTGTCACGGACAGAGCCGGGCATGCACGGATTTCCACTCTCGTCACTGGCCCTGCTGGACAACCGAAACTTTGAAATAGACGTGTCGAGACAGACTCACTGACGGTGAGCCCAGTCAACCTTCTGGTCCCACGGTTCAGCGAGGCGGGCCACCGCGTAGATGTCGCGAGAGTATTGCCAGGTCGCGTCAGTTTCACATGGATGCATGATTGATCGTGCGCACCGTCCTCTGCCGATTTAGTTATTTGATTGACGAGCCGATCGTACCAATCTATTCTAATCCTGTTTGATTAGCCGCATCCAGCACCAGCGTGACTGGTGTCTGGAGCGTGACAAAAAGCAGAGGCGCGAGAAAGCAACGCGTGGGCCCATATAAAGATTTGGCAGCCGGGATTTGGGTTCCTCGTGTCGGGCCGGCCTCTCCAATCAAATCGCACTTTCTTGGATTATTATTATTTGTGCGAGGGATGTCCTCTCACATTAGACACTGTAATGTCCAGGCTAAAGCTCTTTTCCCAACGAGTGCTTGGCTTTGCTGCCCAACCAAGGAAGAGGAAAAGCACTCGGATAAGACTGCCCTTGCCCTACACACAAGATGAAAGTGGTACCACTACACACTGGAATGATCTGTCCCACTTCTTCTAGTCGATCAGATTGATGTGTCTGACTGATATCTCCTATAGCCTTGCAGCAGCGTTTGGGCAAGGAGAGAGCTGCCGACAAGGGCAGCATAGTCTCCGTGCACTGAATGCTCTGTCCCGGCCAGATATAAATCGGCCACTCTGCTTCACACTAACGTCAGCGCAAGCTATAGTAGTACTACTCTACCTCCTTCCGGCAACAGGGTAGTACGTCTGGTTGTACATGGTGCCACGTAGCTACTGTACCGTACTACTTTGACCAAAACAAGACCACTGATTTGACGACCTAACCAGTGTAATCCAAATAATTTTAGTAGTAGTATTGTAATATTAGGATGTGATAATGTACGTTCAAGCAAATTATTAATCCTAGTGTAAATAAAACCACAGATATGGCAACCATTAAATCATAGATATAAGAAAAACGTCTCCATCGATCGTGCTCGTGTTGCTAATACGCAACACCCTCGTACTCGTATAGAGCTAGCACTTTTCTACAATTAGCGCGATCACGACATTCTTGTTCCTATAACCCTAAAAAAGGTGACATTCATTCTTGTTCCTATCTAAGCGCGCATCATCCCCAACAACCTACCATCCATAAATTATTATTTTTTTCTTGTTGGCGACCAACCCACCCCTCTCCGTCCGCAATGCAGGTTGGACTCGAATCCGCCACGCGCGCCCACGCACACGCAAAGAATCAAGACGCATTCGCCGGATAGATGGAACAGAATTAAGGCCTGAAGAAGGAGGGCGTACGTACTCCGGGTTGTTGCTGGTGGCGCCGCCGGAGGTGCCGGAGTGGACGAAGAGGCGGTTGGGCTGGGTGGACGACGGCACGGACGCGAACCACCGGTCGCACACCGCGAACTGCGCCACCAGCTCCCGGTACACGGCCACGCTGTCGGGCGCGAACCCGTTCATCACGGCGTCCGTCATGTTGCCGCCGCCGATGGACCGCGCCTGCTGCACGAACCCGTTCATCCGCGGCGGGCCGGACGCGTCGTCGGACCCGAAGATCTGCTGCCGGATCTCCTGGTACGAGTGGCCCGGGTCCGGGTCCACGAACTGCGCGCCGTCGCCGAAGTAGACGCGCGGCCCCGCCGCCGGGTCCGACGCGTTGGCCGGGTTCCACTCGGCGCCCGTCACGCCGTCGATGGCCGGGTTCAGCCGCTTCATCCACCCCAGCATGTGGTCGAACGACCGGTTCTCCATCACCACCACCACCACCGTCTTGATCGGCCCCGCGAAGGCGACGGCGCCGGCGCCGGACGAGGCGAGGGCGAGGAGCAGGGCCATGGCGGCCGCCAGGAGACGGCGCTGCGGCGTGGGAACCGCCATTGTCGGTCGACTGATTGGTCTGTGTGTGCGCAGCGCAGTAGTGGAGAGAGGACTTTGGGGGAGCTCGTGAGGGAGATGGACCCCGCCCGGCTCGGCTGGTTGCCTTGTGGGGTGGTGGTGGAGGATGTTGTCTTTTTATCGTGGACGGCGGTGGGCGGGGTCTACATCTTCTGGACGGGCCAAATTTGCTACGCCCATGCACGGCTGCCGTGATGTATTCCTAGCTAACACAATTAATCTTCGTTAATTAATTCCTGCAAATCATGCGATGGGGTCAACCAAATTCCTTTTGGCATATCATAACCACGTTTACGGATAAATATCCTGCAATAAAAAGGCATTTAATCTAGGAAATAATAGAAAAAAAAATAAGATTATACCATGCATGAATTTAATCTTATCCAGTTAAGTGAGGGGATTTTTTTCTTCTTCGAAATGGAAGTTAAGTGAGGGGAAATTATTTTGTCAGAATTAGCTATTTCGTAGCCAAGATGATGTATCCGTAGCTATCACAATTAATCTTCGTTATTAATTCCTTGAAATCTAGCAATGAGTCAACGAAATTCCTTTTAGCATATCTTTACCCCGTTAATGGATATATATTGTGCGATACAATAATATTTAATCTAGGCAATAATAAAAAAGATATATATTGTGTAGTACCAAGTATGTGTATTTAATCGTATCTAGTTAACACTAGTAGAAAAAGGGTCATCTGTCCCGGTTGGTAAGGGCCTTTTGTCCCGATTTTTGAACCGGGACTAAAGGGTCGTTACTAATGCCCTAGCCCTTTAGTCCCGGTTCTTACACGAACCGGGACAGATGGGCCTCCACGTGGCCGGTGCGGCGAGCCCAGGCAGGAGGGCCTTTGGTCCCGGTTGGTGGCACTAACCGGGACCAATAGGCATCCACGCGTCAGCATTTCAGGGGCTGGGGTTTTTGTTTTTTTTAAGGGGGGGGGGGGGTTGGGGGTTTTGGGGGGTTAATTTAGGTGTTTCATATATTGTGTTAGCTAGCTAATTAATAGAGAGAAGTGTCCTCTCTTATCTCCGTGCTTGGTCGACGCTACGTACTATATACGTATAGAGAGGACTAGACACGCTAGCTAGTAAGCAAATGAAGGAAACAGAAGATCGTCATGAACATATGCATACAGAGAGAAGTGATATCGACCACCTCTCCTTCTCCGAGAGATTGGTCGAACAACAAGTTCTCGCATATCTATCCGACACTACTGGCTACATATATACAATAATTATCTCTTATAATATAATCTCCTAATTATATATGAACACAGGGTCAACATAGTATTCTCCGTTTTCAGCGATCACGTGGTCAAGGAAGAATGCCGCCAATTCCTCTTGAATTGCTCGCATACGATCTGGTGCTAGGAGTTCATCCCGCATCCGAAAGATCTAATTTGAAGAAGGGGGTCAATACATATATATATGAATAAATGAAACTCAACACAAATGATGGTAATAAAATAAAATTGTGAATATTATTACTTACGCACTTCATATTGTTCGTCAGAGTAGCCCCGCTCACAGGTCGTGTGGCGGATGGACTCGCAAACGTAGTATCCACAGAAATCATTCCCTTGTTCCTGCCACAACCACTTTACAAGAAATAGAGGTCAATCAAACTGATAAGCAAGCATGCTAAATGGTATTGATGAAACTAGCGCTTGAATCACTAGGAGATGCGCGGAACATGCTACTATAGTACTTACTTTCGGGTGTCTAAATTGCAGCTTCTTCGGCAGTCCCGGAGCTTTTTTGGTGAATTTTCTCCAAACCCTGCCAGACAAAGAAAACAATTACTTGATATCAGGAAATGAACAAAGTTGCTGATATGGTGGATAATGATCGATTTAACTTACTTCTCGAGCATTTGAGTCATGTCCGCATAGTCCTGGGGATCTTTTCGTCTCGAGTCTAAGACGGTTACTACTCCCTGCTCAAGCTTAATCTCTAGGAGAATATAGTGGAAGCTGCGCACGCATGCATAAGTCATCAATTACATTACTATAACCTGGACTAATAAGGGAAACCGAATATGCACAAGACAGTAACACTCACTTGAAGTTGTAAGGAAAGAGTATTATATCTTTGTTTTCATTTATTACCAACGATCGTAGCAAGTTGGCCTCGGTATTTTCGGCATGATATTTAACCTCAGTTGCATCTATGAGATTTGTGTTAATGAATCCAATATCACCGATTTGTCTTTTCTTCAATTCGGCGATCTTCAATCTGCATAATATAGTGAGGATAATTATAAATACATGCAATGAAAGAGCTGACCTATATAGAGAGACTTAATGACAGAAGTAGTACTACTTACAGACAGTAGCAAGTGACCGTTGATTTATCGAGGGCCTTTTGATTGAAAAACTGGAAGAACTCCTCAAATGGAACATTCAACAGTTCAATTCCAACGAGGTCATGCTCCTCTTTAACTCTCAGCGTCAAAGTATTCCTCCCCCCAGACTCTCTGCAGGTTTTCATGTACCAATCATGTAATCTTCGCATCATCGTTGTTAGAGATCTTTCATCTTTGACGAGAGGCTTCCCGTAATGGTATTTGTGTTCGTCCACCTCCAAGAAATCATAATGTACATCGTCGGGCAGGTAATCTCCAAGATTGCTATAACCGGGCACCATCCTCGGATCATTAGCGACGATGTCGCTAGACACCTTGAGCGGGGGGCACGATTGGTTCGCTTGTTCGCCGAGCTGGGCAATTTTTTCCCAGCTCGTCGTTCTTTTAACCTTTGATCACTGACAGTACTTCCCGACCGCTCCGCTTCGACAAATGTCTTTGCAATAATGCGCTCATAGTTGCCTTTCGGCGGAGACTTTGGTGGTTTTGTCAGGGCAGCCAGAGTGCGCTTCGCTTTCACCGGATCTACCTTCTCCTCCGGAGGTGGATGTTTCTTTGCTTTCACCCCTTCAAAAAAGTTCGTCACTTCGGCTCGCACGATCTTCGTGGTTTCCTCCTCGGTCCTCTCGTATGGTAACTTCTCTGGAGTCTTCAGAGAAGGACCGAATCTGTATTGCCTCCCGCCTCTGGCTGTACTACTAGACGCCGGCAGAGCAGACGGAGCGGCTGCGGCAGTCTTCTTTCCTTGCTTACGAGGCGGAGGAGAAGGACTACGACGCGCCGGAGCAGCCGAAGCGGCGGCGGGTCTCTTCCGCCCTTGTTGACGAGGCGGAGAAGGAGGAGGCTGGCTGCTCGGGCGCGCCGGCGCAGGCGGAGAAGGAGGCGGAGTGCCGCCACGCGCCGGAGAAGGAGGCTGAGTGCCTTGATCACTCACCGGAGGAGGAGGCGGAGTGGCGCCACGCGCCGGAGAAGGAGGCTGAGTGCCCTGATCACTCGCCGGAGTGCCTTTACTCGCCGGAGGCGTCCAGTTCGGAAGGTTGATGAGCTCCTTCCGCCATAGGCATGGAGTCTTCAGAGCAGAACCCAGCCGAGTCTCCCCTTCACCGGTAGGGTGGTCAAGCTAGAGGTCCTCAAATCGCTCCGTTATTTCGTCCACCGTCACCCTAGCATATCCTTCTGGAATCGGACGACAGTGAAAAGTTGCGCCGGGTTCAGGAGGTCGAACAGAGCCGACATCCGCCTTGACTTTGAAGTTCTGCCATTGCGTCATAAGGTGGCAATGTTGAGACTCCGTGATAGCATCCACGGGGTAGCTAGCAGGAGCCGTCAAGACATGCTCCGGCTGAAGCAGCTCGGTGGAAGCCACGCTGCTTCTCCGCTGAGATGGCGGGGTAGCTTCGGGGGTAGTTTCGGCAGGTCGATTGCTGCGAGCTACTTCTCATTCCTCTAGCGCTTGAACCCTTTCGTGCAGCTTCTGAATTTGGGTCCGCTCCACTTTTTTCCTCCTCTCCTGGCATTTGTAACCGCCTGCGTCCGGAAAACCAGCCTTTCACGGAACAGAGCCTGGCGTGCCTCGTGTCCGTCCAGGGTGCTCGGGATTCCTGAGGGCCATTGTGAGCTCGTCGATCTCTCTGTCTGGAACGAACGTCCCTTGCTGTGCTGCATCGATATAGTGCTGTAGCCTCTTGACTGGTATTCTCAAAAGCTCGTCCGTCCAAACGCACTTCCCTGATACAGGGTCCAAGGTTCCGCCAGCCCCGAAGAACCAAGTCTGGCAACGGTCTGGCCAGTTCATTTTCTCTGGTTCGATCCCTTTATCAAGCAGATCATTCTCAGCCTTGGCCCACTTAGGCCGGGCTTTGAGGTAGCCACCTGACCCCGTGCGATGGTGAAGCTTCTTCTTCGCAGCATTTTTCTTGTTTGCCGCTGACAACTTCTTACTCTTTTCCGATGTCTTATGGGCCACAAATGCGGGCCAGTGATCTCTGATCTTCTCATATTTGCCGATGAATTCTGGTGTCTCTTCTTTGTCGACAAACGTTTTCAGCTCATTCTTCCACCTCCTGAATAGGTCTGCCATCTTCTTAAGAGCATGAGACTTGATTAATTGCTCTTTAACTGGCTTCTCCGGATCCTCCTCTGGCGGTAGGGTGAAATTTGCCTTCAGCTCAGTCCAAAGATCATCTTTCTGCATATCATTGACATAAGACACCTCAGGGTCTTCCTTCTTAGGCTTATACCATTGGTGGATGCTGATCGGGATCTTGTCCCTAACAAGAACCCCGCACTGAGCAGCAAATGCTTCCTTTGTCCGGATGGGTTCAATCGGTTGGCCGTCGCGCGCGATTGCTGTGATCTCAAACCTTTCATCCGAGCGCAACTTTCTCTTCGGGCCTCGTCTCTTTACCGAAGTTGTGCTCGATCCGGAGGGCTAGAAAAAAGAAGAAAGACGAGAGTTAATTAATATGTGTACATACCAAAACAATGAATGCATCAATTAGCTAGTCAGCACAGGCTTAACTAATATATTTACCTGGACGGACTCTGTTCGGTCACCGGAGCCGTCACCACGGGCTCCTTCTTGCACCAGCATTGGGTCACCGGAGCCATCATAATCATGTCTTTCCTCCTCCACTCTTCGATCACCGTAGCCTGCTTCTTCACCCTGTTCTTCCAGACCATCATTGTCGTTAAGATACGACAAGACATCACCTCCGGCTAAGATTATGTCCCCCAACACCTCTTCTGCTTCCTCGTCTCGTCCGTGCTCTATTGTTTCTACAAATATTACAACATGGCAATTATTACACAAACATGATAGCAGGTGGATATATTAGTGCAAACGTAGATCTAGCTTATTCCGGGTTTGGGGTGGCCTCGGCAACGCTTCAAGGGTAGGGGCGCGGCGGGGGGGGGGGGTAGGAGACCTACATCGTTTTTTCTAGGGTTTGGGTGTCCTCGAGAGTTTTGGTCGAGCGAGAGGGTCGGGGGGGTGCTCCCGTGGTATAAGTTATCACGGTCGAAGTTATCCGGGAGGGGGTTATATCGACAACAACGACATACATACATACATGGGAAAATAATGTTATTGGGGAGGGGGTAGGTCGAAGCCCCCCCCCTCGTGTTAAAGTTATCGGGACACGGGGTATATCGACAACGACATATCCGATAAAAAATAAGAAGACGAAGAAGAAATAAAAAGAGGAGAAGAAGATATTAATAGAGGAGAAGATTGAAGAAAAAAGAAGAAAAAAGAGGAGAAGAAGAAAGGAATAGAGGAGAAGAAGAGAAAATAGAATATAGAATATTAGATTTTCTCTTCTTCTCCTCTATTCCTTTCTTCTTCTCCTCTTCTTTTTCTTCTTTTTTCTTCTTCTTATTTATTTCTCATCTTCTTCCTCTCCTCTTCTTCTCCTTTCTTCTTCTTCTTATTTTCCTTTTTCCTCTCATTCTTTTTCTTCTTCTTCCTTTCCTAGCTAGATATATAAAACTTTTCTAAAAATGTAACTTTTGCATATATAAAACTTTTTCTTCTTCCTTCTTCTTCCTTCTATTCCTTCTTCCTAAATATATAAAACTTTTCTAAAAATGAAACTAACATAAAATGTACTAAATCAAAGAACATATATAGATAAAACTTTTCTAAAAATCTAACTTTTGCATATATGTATTTTTAAAATATCATTACAATTGAAAAAAATACATACATACATACAAAAAACATGTAAAAAATACATACATACATATATGAACATACATCAAAAAATACATATATCTAAAAAATACATACATACATATATGAAAATCTAAAAACATGTAAAAAAATAGCGCGGCGGCGGGGCCGGCAGAGGCGCGGTGCTCACAGAGGGAGGAGCGCGCGGTGGGCGGCGTCGGGGCAAGCAGGGGCGCGGGGAGTGGCGCGGAGACGGCGTCGGGGCAGGAGCGGCGCGCGTCGGGGCAGGGACGGCGCGCGGCGACGACGTCGGGTGAGGGCGCGGCGACGGCGAGGGCGCGGGCGACGGCGACGGCGGGGCGGGTCAGGGGCACGGCAGGGGCGGCGCGCGTCGGGGCAGGGACGGCGCGCGGCGACGACGTCGGGCGAGGGCGCGACGACGGCGAGGGCGCGGGCGACGGCGAGGGAGTGGCGACAGCGAGGGCGCGGGCGAGCTCGGGCAGCCTGGCGTCGTCGTCGGAGGGATCGAAGAACTGACGAAATTTTCACAAGTGCTGGCTTATATAGCAAACCCATTGCTACCGGTTGGTGGCACAAACCGGTACCAATGCCACCTTTAGTCCCGGTTGGTGTCACCAACCGGGACCAAAGGCCTCTTTTCAGCAACCCAAAGGGCGGGAAGCGGCGGCCTTTGGTCCCGGTTGGTGGCACCAACCGGGACTAAAGGGGGGGCATTGGTACCGGTTGGTGCCACGAACCGGTACCAATGCACCCCTTTAGTATCGGTTGGTGCCACCAACCGGGACCAAAGGCCTTGTGCTGCTGCGCCCGCGTCGAAAGTTTAGTCCCACCTCGCTAGTTGAGAGGGGCGCGCAGTGGTTTATAAGCCCCACTGCCGCTCCCCTCTCGAACTCCTCTCCATTGCAGGCTTACGGGCCTAATTGTCACTCCTATGCCTGATGGGCCTACTGAGCCTTCTGCGGGCCTGAATCCTGGCCCATCGATGGGTTTCTAGTCGGATTCAGGCCGTGGTGGCCCAGTAGGTAGCATATTTATTATTTTTTGCCTGTTTTTTGTTTTCTTTTTTGCTTTATTTATTTTGTTTTGTTTCTACTTACAACAAAAAACTTATTTATTTTATTTATTTTGTTTCTAATTACTTATTTATTTTACTTTATGATAATTCTTTTTGCTATTAAAGTTTCTAACAAAAAAAGTTCTTTATGAAAATTCTTTTTGCTTTCAATGATTTTGAACAGAAAATACTTCGATAATTTTAGTTGCATCAATTTTATATAATTTTAGTTTCAATAATACTAGAGGTTGCTTATAATGTTTTGAACAGAAAATACTTTCATAATTTTAGTTTCATAAATTTTATTTATGTTATTAAAGTTTATTTTATTTTGTTTCTACTTATATATTTTATTAAAGTTTATATTATTTTGTTTCTAATTACTTATTTATTTTATTTGTTATTTTTCATGCACCATTTTTCATGCATTTACTGAATATTTTGAGCTATAAGCCCCTAAAATTGAAAAGCATTTCAAATGAACTCTGAAAAGGTTGAAAGTTGGCATGGTATCATCATTTCATCCACATAGCATGTGCAAGAAAGTTGAGAGGGTTACGGCAAAAACTGGATGCACTTCGTGTAGAAAACGGACAATGGTGTCATACTCGTCTGTTACAAAGTTGGCATGGTATCATCATAATAGTTGCGGGAGAAAGTCTTCACTTTTTCTTCACTTGTGTCATTTGCTTATTGCGCCGTAACCATGGATAATCTTCATCGTTTGTCAGGATGCTTGGGTCAGCCTTGACTTTGAATGGAGGAATTTCATGAAACTTTTCATAATCTTTAGACATGTCTGTCTTGCCCTCCACTCCCACGATGTCCCTTTTTCCTGAAAGATCTATGTGGCGCTTTGGCTCATCGTATGATGTATTCGCTTCCTTATCTTTTCTTTTTCTCGGTTTGGTAGACATGTCCTTCACATAGATAACCTGTGCCACATCATTGGCTAGGACGAACGGTTTGTCAGTGTACCCAAGATTTTTCAGATCCAATGTTGTCATTCCGTACTGTGGGTCTACCTGTACCCCGCCTCCTGACAGATTGACCCATTTGCACTTAAACAAAGGGACCTTAAAATCATGTCCGTAGTCAAGTTCCCATATGTCCACTATGTAACCATAATATGTGTACTTTCCCCTCTCGGTTGCTGCATCAAAGCGGACACCGCTGTTTTGGTTGGTGCTCTTTTGATCTTGGGCGATCGTGTAAAATGTATTCCTATTTATCTCGTATCCTTTGTAAGTCAATACAGTCAAAGATGGTCCCCTGGACAACGAGTACAGCTCATCACAAACAGTGTTGTCACCTCTGAGACGTGTTTCCAACCAACTGCTGAAAGTCCTGATGTGTTCACATGTAATCATGTCGTCACACTGCTCCGGGTGTTTGGAGCGCAGACTGTTCTTGTGTTCATCGACATACGGGGTCACCAAGGTAGAGTTCTGTAGAACTGTGTAGTGTGCTTGAGACCAAGAATGCCCGTCCCTGCATATTATTGAGTTCGCTCCTAGCGTGCCTTTTCCAGTCAGTCTCCCCTCATACCGCGATTTAGACAGACCATCTTCTTAAGGCCAGGAATGAAGTCAACACAAAACCCAATGACATCCTCTGTTTGATGGCCCATGGAGATGCTTCCTTATGGCCTAGCGCGGTTACGGACATATTTCTTTAGGACTCCCATGAACCTCTCAAAGGGGAACATATTGTGTAGAAATACGGGCCCCAGAATGACAATCTCGTCGACTAGATGAACTAGGACGTGCGTCATGATATTGAAGAAGGATGGTGGGAACACCAGCTCGAAACTGACAAGACATTGCGCCACATCACTCCTTAGCCTTGGTATGATTTCTGGATCGATCACCTTCTGAGAGATTGCATTGAGGAATGCACATAGCTTCACAATGGCTAATCGGACGTTTTCCGGTAGAAGCCCCCTCAATGCAACCGGAAGCAGTTGCGTCATAATCACGTGGCAGTCATGAGACTTTAGGTTCTGGAACTTTTTCTCTAGCATATTTATTATTCCCTTTATATTCGATGAGAAGCCAGTCAGGACCTTCATACTGAGCAGGCATTCAAAGAAGATTTCTTTCTCTCCTTTGTAAGAGCGTAGCTGGCAGGACCTTCATACTGCTTCAGAGGCATGCCGTCTTTTTCGTGCAAACGTTGCAGGTCCTCCCGTGCCTCAGGTGTATCTTTTGTCTTTCCATACACGCCCAAGAAGCCTAGCATGTTCACGCAAAGGTTCTTCATCACGTGCATCACGTCGATTGAAGAGCGGACCTCTAGGTCTTTCCAGTAGGGTAGGTCCCAAAATATAGATTTCTTCTTCCACATGGGCGCGTGTCCCTCAGCGTCATTCGGAATAGCTAGTCCGCCGGGACCCTTTCCAAAGATTACGTGTAAATCATTGACCATAGCAAGTACGTGATCACCGGTACGCATGGCGGGCTTCTTCCGGTGATCTGCCTCGCCTTTGAAATGAAGGAAATATGCCCTAGAGGCAATAATAAAGTTATTATTTATTTCCTTATATCATGATAAATGTTTATTATTCATGCTAGAATTGTATTAACTGGAAACTTGATACATGTGTGAATACATAGACAAACAGAGTGTCACTAGTATGCCTCTACTTGACTAGCTCGTTGATCAAAGATGGTTATGTTTCCTAGCCATAGACATGAGTTGTCATTTGATTAACGGGATCACATCATTAGGAGAATGATGTGATTGACTTGACCCATTCCGTTAGCTTAGCACTCGATCGTTTAGTATGTTGCTATTGCTTTCTTCATGACTTATACATGTTCCTATGACTATGAGATTATGCAACTCCCGTTTACTGGAGGAACACTTTGTGTGCTACCAAACGTCACAACGTAACTGGGTGATTATAAAGGTGCTCTACAGGTGTCTCCAAAGGTACTTGTTGGGTTGGCGTATTTCAAGATTAGGATTTGTCACTCCGATTGTCGGAGAGGTATCTCTGGGCCCACTCAGTAATACACATCACTATAAGCCTTGCAAGCATTGTAACTAATGAGTTAGTTGTGAGATGATGTATTACGGAACGAGTAAAGAGACTTGCCAGTAACGAGATTGAACTAGGTATCGAGATACCGACGATCGAATCTCGGGCAAGTAACATACCGATGACAAAGGGAACAACGTATGTTGTTATGCGGTCTGACCGATAAAGATCTTCGTAGAATATGTGGGAGCCAATATGAGCATCCAGGTTCCGCTATTGGTTATTGACCGGAGAGGTGTCTCGGTCATGTCTACATAGTTCTCGAACCCGTAGGGTCCGCACGCTTAACGTTACGATGACGGTTATATTATGAGTTTATGTGTTTTGATGTACCGAAGGAGTTCGGAGTCCTGGATGAGATCGGGGACATGACGAGGAGTCTCGAAATGGCCGAGACGTAAAGATCGATATATTGGACGACTATATTCGGACTTCGGAAAGGTTCCGAGTGATTCGGGTATTTTTCGGAGTACCGGAGAGTTACGGGAATTCGTATTGGGCCTTACGGGAAAGGAGAGAAAGGCCCCAAAGGGTGGCCGCACCCCTCCCCATGGACTAGTCTGAATTGGACTAGGGAAGGGGGCGCCCCCTTCCTTCTTTCTCCATCTCTCTTCCCTTCTCCTATTCCAACAAGGAAAGGAGGAGTCCTACTCCCGGTGGGAGTAGGACTCCCCCCTTGGCGCGCCCTCCTCCTTGGCCGGCGGCCTCCCCCTTGCTCCTTTATATACGGGGGCAGGGGGGCACCTCATAGACACAGCAATTGATCAATGATCTCTCAGCCGTGTGCGGTGCCCTCCTCCACCATACTACACCTCGATAATATCGTAGCGGTGCTTAGGCGAAGCCCTGCTTCGGTAGAACATCATCATTGTCATCACGCCGTCGTGCTGACAAAACTCTCCCTCAACACTCGGCTGGATCGGAGTTCGAGGGACGTCATCGAGCTGAACGTGTGCTGAACTCGGAGGTGCCGTACGTTCAGTACTTGATCGGTCGGATCGTGAAGACGTACGACTACATCAACCGCGTTGTGTTAACGCTTTCGCTTTCGTTCTACGAGGGTACGTGGACAACACTCTCCCCGCTCGTTGCTATGCATCACCATGATCTTGCGTGTGCGCAGGAATTTTTTTGAAATTACTACGTTCCCCAACAGTGGTATCAGAGCCTGGTTTTATGCGTTGATGTTATATGCACGAGTAGAACACAAGTGAGTTGTGGACGATATAAGTCATACTGCTTACCAGCATGTCATATTTTGGTTCAGCGGTATTGTGAGATGAAGCGGCCCGGACCGACATTACGCGTACGCTTACGTGAGACTGGTTTCACCGTTGCGAGCACTTGTTGCTTAAAGGTGACTGGCGGGTGTCTGTCTCTCTCACTTTAGTTGAACCGAGTGTGGCTACGCCCGGTCCTTGCGAAGGTTAAAACAACACCAACTTGACAAACTATCGTTGTGGTTTTGATGCGTAGGTAAGAACGGTTCTTGCTAAGCCCGTAGCAGCCACGTAAAATTTGCAACAACAAAGTAGAGAACGTCTGACTTGTTTTTGCAGGGCATGTTGTGATGTGATATGGTCAAGACATGATGCTATATTTTATTGTATGAGATGATCATGTTTTGTAACCGAGTTATCGGCAACTGGCAGGAGCCATATGCTTGTCGCTTTATTGTATGCAACGCAATCGCCATGTAATTGTTTTACTTTATCACTAAGCGGTAGCGATAGTCGTAAAAGCAATAGTTGGCGAGACGACAACGATGCTACGATGGAGATCAATGTGTCGCGCCGGTGACGATGGTGATCATGACGGTGCTTCGGAGATGGAGATCACAAGCACGGTGCTTCGGAGATGGAGATCACAAGCACAAGATGATGATGGCCATATCATATCACTTATATTGATTGCATGTGATGTTAATCCTTTATGCATCTTATCTTGCTTTGATTGACGGTAGCATTATAAGATGATCTCTCACTAAAATTTCAAGATAAAAGTGTTCTCCCTGAGTATGCACCATTGCGAAAGTTCTTCGTGCTGAGACACCACGTGATGATCGGGTGTGATAGGCTCTACGTTCAAATACAACAGGTGCAAGATAGTTGCACACGCGGAATACTCAGGTTAAACTTGACGAGCCTAGCATATGCAGATATGGCCTCGGAACAGTGAGACCGAAAGGTCGAGCGTGAATCATATAGTAGATATGATCAACATAGTGATGTTCACCATTGAAAACTACTCCATTTCACGTGATGATCGGTTATGGTTTAGTTGATTTGGATCACGTAATCCCTTAGATGATTAGAGGGATGTCTATCTAAGTGGGAGTTCTTAAGTAATTTGATTAATTGAACTTAAATTTATCATGAACTTAGTCCTGATAGTATTTTGCAAATTATGTTGTAGATCAATAGCTCGCGTTGTTGCTTCCCTGTGTTTATTTTTGATATGTTCCTAGAGAAAAAGATGTTAGTAGCAAAGATGCGGATTGGATCCGTGATCTGAGGATTATCCTCATTATTGCACAGAAGAATTATGTCCTTGATGCACCGCTAGGTGCCAGGCCTCCTGCAAGAGCAACACCAGAAGTTATGAACGTCTGGCAGAGCAAAGCTGATGACTATTCGATAGTTCAGTGTGCCATGCTTTATGGCTTAGAACCGGGTCTTCAACGACGTTTTGAACATCATGGAGCATATGAGATTGTTCCAGGAGTTGAAGCTAATATTTCAAGGAAATGCCCGGATTGAGAGATATGAAGTCTCCAATAAGTTCTACAGCTGCAAGATGGAAGAGAATAGTTCTGTCAGTGAGCATATACTCAAAATGTCTGGGTATAATAATCACTTGATTCAACTGGGAGTTAATCTTCCGGATGATAGCGTCATTGACAGAATTCTTCAATCACTGCCACCAAGCTACAAGAGCTTCGTGATGAACTATAACATGCAAGGGATGAATAAGACAATTCCCGAGCTCTTCGCAATGCTAAGGCAGCGGAGGTAGAAATCAAAAAGGAGCATCAAGTGTTTGATGGTCAGTAAAACCACTAGTTTCAAGAAAAAGGGCAAAAGGGAAGAAGAAGGGGAACTTCAAGAAGAACAGCAAGCAAGTTGCTGTTCAGGAGAAGAAACCCAAGTCTGGACCTAACCTGAAACTGAGTGCTTCTACTGCAAGCAGACTGTCACTGGAAGCGGAACTGCCCCAAGTATTTGGCGGATAAGAAGGACGGCAAGGTTAACAAAGGTATATGTGATATACATGTTATTGATGTGTACCTTACTAATGCTCGCAGTAGCACCTGGGTATTTGATACTGGTTCTGTTGCTAATATTTGCAACTCGAAACAGGGGCTACAGATTGAGCGAAGATTGGCTAAGGACGAGGCGACGAATGTGCGTGGGAAATGGTTCCAAAGTCGATGTGATCGCCGGTCGGCACGCTACCTCTACATCTACCTTCGGGATTAGTATTAGACCTGAATAATTGTTATTTGGTGCCAGCGTTAAGCATGAACATTATATCTGGATCTTGTTTGATGCGAGACGGTTTATTCATTTAAATCAGAGAATAATTGTTGTTCTGTTTACATGAATAAAACCTTCTATGGTCATACACCCAATAAAATGGTTTGTTGGATCTCGATCGTAGTGATACACATATTCATAATAATGAAGCCAATAGATGCAAAGTTAAATAATGATAGTGCAACTTATTTGTGGCACTACCGTTTAGGTCATATTGGTGTAAAGCGCACAAAGAAACTCCATACTGATGGGATTTTTGGAATCACTTGATTATAAATCACTTGATGCTTGCGAACCATGCCTCATGGGCAAGATGACTAAAACGCCGTTCTCCGGAACTATGGAGAGAGCAACAGATTTGTTGGAAGTCATACATACAGATGTATGTGGTCCAATGAATATTGAGGCTCGTGGCGGATTATTTTCTCACCTTCACAGATGATTTGAGCAGATATGGGTATATCTACTTAATGAAACATAAGTCTGAAACATTTGAAAAGTTCACAAAATTTCAGAGTGAAGTGGAAAATCATCGTAACAAGAAAAATAAAGTTTCTACGATCTGATCGTAGAGAAGAGTATTTGAGTTACGAGTTTGGCCTTCAGTTAAAACAATGTGAAATAGTTTCACTAATCACGCCACCTGGAACACCACCGTGTAATGGTGTGTCCGAACATCGTAACCGTACTTTATTAGATATGGTGCGATATATGATGTCTCTTACCGATCTACCACTATCGTTTTGGGGTTATGCTTTAGAGAAAGCTGCATTCACGTTAAATAGGGTACCATCTAAATCCGTTGAGACGACATCTTATGAACTGTGGTTTGGCAAGAAACCAAAGTTGTCGTTTCTTAAAGTTTGGGGTTGCGATGCTTATGTGAAAAGGTTTCATCCTGATAAGCTCAAACCCAAATCAGAGAAATGTGTCTTCATAGGATACCCAAAGGAGACAGTTGGGTACACCTTCTATCACAGATCCGAAGGCAAGATTCGTTGCTAAGAATGGATCCTTTCTAGAGAAGGAGTTTCTCTCGAAAGAAGTGAGTGGGAGGAAAGTAAAACTTGATGAGGTAACTATACCTGCTCCATTATTAAAAGGTAGTTCATCACAGAAACCGGTTCCTGTGACACCTACACCAATTAGTGAGGAAGTTAATGATGATGATCATGAAACTTCAGATCAAGTTGTTACTGAACCTCGTAGGTCAACCAGAGTAAGATCCGCACCAGAGTGGTACGGTAATCCTGTTCTGGAAGTTATGTTACTAGACCATGACGAACCTACGAACTATGAAGAAGCGATGGTGATCCCAGATTCCGCGAAATGGCTTGAGGCCATGAAATCTGAGATGAGATCCATGTATGAGAACAAAGTATGGACTTTGATTGACTTGCCCAATGATCGGCGAGCCATTGAGATTAATGGATCTTCAAGAGGAAGACGGACGCTGATAGTAGTGTTACTATCTACAAAGCTAGAATTGTCGCAAAAGGTTTTCGACAAGTTTAAGGTGTTGACTACGATGAGAGTTTCTCACTCGTATCTATGCTTAAGTCTGTCCGAATCATGTTAGCAATTGCCGCATTTTATGAAATCTGGCAAATGGATAAACAAAACTGCATTCCTTAATGGATTTATTAAAGAAGAGTTGTATATGATGCAACCAGAAGGTTTTGTCAATCCTAAAGGTGCTAACAAAATATGCAACCTCCAGCGATCCATCTATGGACTGGTGCAAGCATCTCGGAGTTGGAATATACGCTTTGATAAGTTGATCAAAGGATATAGTTTTATACAGACTTGCGGTGAAGCCTGTATTTACAAGAAAGTGAGTGGGAGCACTACAACATTTCTGATAAGTATATGTGAATGACATATTGTTGATCGGAAATAATGTAGAATTATTCTGCAAAGCATAAAGGAGTGTTTGAAAGGAGTTTTTCAAACAAAGACCTCAGTGAAGCTGCTTACATATTGAGCATCAAGATCTATAGAGATAGATCAAGACGCTTGATAAGTTTTTTCAATGAGTACATACCTTTACTTGACTAGCTCGTTGATCAAAGATGGTTATGTTTCCTAGCCATAGACATGAGTTGTCATTTGATTAACGGGATCACATCATTAGGAGAATGATGTGATTGACTTGACCCATTCCGTTAGCTTAGCACTCGATCGTTTAGTATGTTGCTATTGCTTTCTTCATGACTTATACATGTTCCTATGACTATGAGATTATGCAACTCCCGTTTACTGGAGGAACACTTTGTGTGCTACCAAACGTCACAACGTAACTGGGTGATTATAAAGGTGCTCTACAGGTGTCTCCAAAGGTACTTGTTGGGTTGGCGTATTTCAAGATTAGGATTTGTCACTCCGATTGTCGGAGAGGTATCTCTGGGCCCACTCAGTAATACACATCACTATAAGCCTTGCAAGCATTGTAACTAATGAGTTAGTTGCGAGATGATGTATTACGGAACGAGTAAAGAGACTTGCCAGTAACGAGATTGAACTAGGTATCGAGATACCGACGATCGAATCTCGGGCAAGTAACATACCGATGACAAAGGGAACAACGTATGTTGTTATGCGGTCTGACCGATAAAGATCTTCGTTGAATATGTGGGAGCCAATATGAGCATCCAGGTTCCGCTATTGGTTATTGATCGGAGAGGTGTCTCGGTCATGTCTACATAGTTCTCGAACCCGTAGGGTCCGCACGCTTAACGTTACGATGACGATTATATTATGAGTTTATGTCTTTTGATGTACCGAAGGAGTTCGGAGTCCCGGATGAGATCGGGGACATGACGAGGAGTCTCGAAATGGCCGAGACATAAAGATTGATATATTGGACGACTATATTCGGACTTCGGAAAGGTTTCGAGTGATTCGGGTATTTTTCGGAGTACCGGAGAGTTACGGGAATTCGTATTGGGCCTTACGGGAAAGGAGAGAAAGGCCCCAAAGGGTGGCCGCACCCCTCCCCATGGACCACTCCGAATTGGACTACGGAAGGGGGCGCCCCCTTCCTTATTTCTCCTTCTCTCTTCCCTTCTCCTATTCCAACAAGGAAAGGAGGAGTCCTACTCCTGGTGGGAGTAGGACTCCCCCCTTGGCGCGCCCTCCTCCTTGGCCGGCGGCCTCCCCCTTGCTCCTTTATATACGGGGGCAGGGGGGCACCTCATAGAGACAACAATTGATCAATGATCTCTTAGCCGTGTGCGGTGCCCCCTCCACCATATTACACCTCGATAATATCGTAGCGGTGCTTAGGCGAAGCCCTGCGTCGGTAGAACATCATCATTGTCACCACGCCGTCGTGCTGACGAAACTCTCCCTCAACACTCGGCTGGATCGGAGTTCGAGGGACGTCATCGAGCTGAACGTGTGTTGAACTCGGAGGTGCCGTACGTTCGGTACTTGATCGGCCGGATCGTGAAGACGTACGACTACATAAACCGCGTTGTGTTAACGCTTCAGCTTTCGGTCTACGAGGGTACGTGGACAACACTCTCCCCGCTCGTTGCTATGCATCATCATGATCTTGCGTGTGCGTAGGAATTTTTTTGAAATTACTACGTTCCCCAACATGAAATGCTTGTCTTTCTTTCGACATTGATGGTTGGTCGGAAGAAATCGACGATGGCCCAGGTACACATTCTTCCTGCATTTGTCCAGGTATATACTTTCAGTATCATCTAAACAGTGCGTGCATGCGTGGTATCCCTTGTTTGTATGTCCTGAAAGGTTACTGAGAGCGGGCCAATCGTTGATGGTTACAAAAAACAACGCGTGCAGGTTAAATTCCTCCTGTTTGTGCTCATCCCACGTATATACACCGTTTCCATTCCACAGCTGTAAAAGTTCTTCAACTAATGGCCTTAGGTACACATCAATGTCGTTGCCGGGTTGCTTAGGGCCTTGGATGAGAACTGGCATCATAATGAACTTCCGCTTCATGCACCTCCAAGGAGGAAGGTTATACATACATAGAGTCATGGGCCAGGTGCTGTGATTGCTGCTCTGCTCCCCGAAAGGATTAAGGCCATCCGCGCTTAAACCAAACCATACGTTCCTTGGGTCACCTGCAAACTCAGCCCAGTACTTTCTCTCGATTTTTCTCCACTGCGACCCATCAGCGGGTGCTCTCAACTTCCCGTCTTTCTTACGGTCCTCACTGTGCCATCGCATCAACTTGGCATGCTCTTCGTTTCTGAACAGACGTTTCAATCGTGGTATTATAGGAGCATACCACATCACCTTCGCAGGAACCCTCTTCCTGGGGGGCTCGCCGTCAACATCACCAGGGTCATCTCGTCTGATCTTATACCGCAATGCACCGCATACCAGGCATGCGTTCAGATCCTTGTATGCACCGCGGTAGAGGATGTAGTCATTAGGACATGCATGTATCTTCTGCACCTCCAATCCTAGAGGGCATACGACCTTCTTTGCTGCGTATGTACTGTCGGGCAATTCGTTATCCTTTGGAAGCTTCTTCTTCAATATTTTCAATAGCTTCTCAAATCCTTTGTTAGGCACAGCATTCTCTGCCTTCCACTGCAGCAATTCCAGTACGGTACCGAGCTTTGTGTTGCCATATTCGCAATTGGGGTACAACCCTTTCTTGTGATCCTCTAACATGCGATCGAACTTCAGCTTCTCCTTTTGACTTTCGCATTGCGTCCTTGCATCGACAATGACCCGGCGGAGATCATCATCATCGGCCACTGGTTCCTCTTGATCTTCAGCAGCTTCCCCCGTTGCAGCATCATTGGGCACATCGTCTGGTTCCTCTTGATCTTCAGCAGCTTCGCCCGTTGCAGCATCACCGTATTCAGGGGGCACATAGTTGTCATCGTCCTCTTCTTCTTCGCCGTCTTCCATCATAACCCCTATTTCTCCGTGCCTCGTCCAAACATTATAGTGTGGCATGAAACCCTTGTAAAGCAGGTGGGTGTGAAGGATTTACCGGTCAGAGTAAGACTTCGTATTCCCACATTTAGGGCATAGACAACACATAAAACCATTCTGCTTGTTTGCCTCAGCCACTTCGAGAAAATCATGCACGCGCTTAATGTACTCGGAGGTGTGTCTGTCACCGTACATCCATTGCCGGTTCATCTGCGTGCATTATATATAATTAAGTGTGTCAAAAACCATTACAGAACATCATGAATAGATAATTAAGTGACCAAATTAATAGAAGTTCATCATCACATTAAAACCAAAGTACATACACAGTTCTCATCTAGCAACATATAGCTCTCCAGGGCATCTAATTAATTAAACCATACATTGAAACTATGTAAAACATTTCAATGCGAAAACAAATGCGATCATAATCGCAACCAAGGTAACAATTGATCCAACGGCATAATGATACCAAGCCTCCGTATGAATGGCATATTTTCTAATGTTTCTAATCTTCAAGCGCATTGCATCCATCTTGATCTTGTGATCATCGACGACATCCGCAACATGCAACTCCAATATCATCTTCTCCTCCTCATTTTTTTTATTTTTTCCTGCAAGAAACTGTTTTCTTCTTCAACTAAATTTAACCTCTCGACAATAGGGTCGGTTGGAATTTCCGGTTCACATACCTCCTAGATAAATAAAATCTATGTCACGTTGGTCGGCATAATTTTCATAAACAATAAATGAACCAATAGTTATAAAGATAATATATACCACATCCGAATAATAGACACGACGAGGGCCGACGGGGCGGATACCAAAACCATCGCACTATATAATAACAAGCAATAAAATAGTAAGAAAATTAGACAAATATCTATCTAAAGTAAGAATTTTTTTCTTTCAGAAAGAAGATAAGAATAAGAGGCTCACTACGGTGGTGCCGGCGACGAGATCGGTGCGGGCGATTGACGGCGGTGAAGACGGGAATGGGACGTGACGGGCCGCTAAACCTAGACAAATCTCGAGGAAAATTGAGCTTTGAGGTTGAGCTTGGAGACGAGAAAGCTTAACTAGTGTGGTTCGGGCATTTCATCGAACACCTCATGTGCATAGGAGGTGAGGTAGAGCACCACAAAGCCCTCCCCTCGCCGGCCAGAGAAAAACAGAGCACTGGAGTGCTCTGCTCGCGGGCGAGGGGTATATATAGGCACCTCATTGGTCCCGGTTCGTGGCATGAACCGGGACTAAAGGGCAGCCTGTGGTCCCGGTTCAAGCCACCAACCGGGACCAATGGTGGTGGGCCAGGAGCGAGGCCCATTGGTCCCGGTTCGTCCCACCAACCGGAACCAAAGGAGCCAGACGAACCGGGACCAATGCCCCCACGAGGCCCGGCAGGCCCCTGGCCTCACGAACCGGGACCAGTGCCCCCATGGGTCCCGGTTCTGGACTGAACCGGGACTAATGGGCTGACCCGGCCTGAACCAAAGCCCTCTTTTCTACTAGTGTAAGGCTGCCCGAAATGGGGTGTAGTATTAAACAGTAGTATCATGCATATGATACTAGTGCATAATACTGCTTTCACTATACGTGGTATCATAGTTACTATCTTAGATTGTTGAACAACATTCAATATGATACAATATCATGATATGAAACCAAATTCTCTATTTCTTCATTTAATTGTGTGTCATGATACCGCCTATAGTACTCCCATTGCAGGCAGACTAACTAAGGGGGGAATTATTTTGTCAAGGTTAGCCATTTGGCGAAGAGATTCATATGCTGGCTCTTTGGAGAACATTTGGTGTGCCATTATGTTGTTGGGACAGTCGATTTCGGAGGGAAGGAAGTAGCAGCCGTCGGCTTGTCAGGGAAGTATCACCCTCTTGGTATATCTTACAGGTGCGGGGGTGCAGACTCGTCGGGTGTCTATCTTTGTAGTGCGAGGCTGTAGGCTCGCCGTGAAAAAAAATCTGTAGTTCACCGGGGTTAGAGGGAGAGTGATGGTCAGGGTGGCGCCAACACGATGGTGGGGAGGTTTGAGGGAAGGGCGGGGCTGCAGAGTCAGACGGTTCGGTATGGGTTGGATCCGACAATAGACATAGGAAGAAGAGAGCAGTGCTATAGCGGCTAGAGTTGGAACTACGAATCCCGCAAAAAAAGAGAGTTGGAACTGCAATCCGTTGGATCTTAATCCAAGAGTTAAGAAAGAAACGACTTGGCATGGAATGCTTATCAGTTGATATACGCCTAGTTTGTCCCTGTTTATACCTAACTTATATTGTTCTTTCAAAAATATAGTGCATACCATGTTTCTCAGTGTGGCTATTATGAGGGCATCTCCTCCGATACCCCCTAAGACAGACACTATCTATCCGTGGACCATGTTTGAACGCGTCCGCAGACATGATACCGGAACCGGTCATCCAACCCTATACCTCGAATGTCCGCCTCAATTAACTCAAATATATATTGTTCACCTCTATTTCTTGAAACAACTTTCGCCAAAACGTAAAACTTGTTAAGTTGCTTTCGCCAAAACACACAACAACTTGTGATTGAGAGTTGTTCCCTATGATTGTGAGGTTTGTTCTTGGCGCTTGAGAGAGTTGTTTCATGCGATTGAGGGAGGTGTTTCATGTGATTGAGAGAGTTGCTCCACACTCTTCTAAATCCCTCCTCTGTGAAGTGTTCCTTGTGATTCTAACAGTTGTCCCCTGTGATTGTGAGACTTGTTCTAAGTGAATGAGAGAGTTGTTTCTCACTCTTTTGAACTTCTTTTTATGTGAATTGCTCCTTGTGATTCTAATGGTTGTTCCATGTGATTGAGAGGTTCATTCCTAGTGATTATGATAGTTGTTCACTGTCATCTGTACCCATCCTCGCGGATCAACTATTAGAATAGGAGTGGCCTTGCGCGTACGGAGAGTGTAGTGGCTTATGGTCGTCATATGGATGTTCGGACTCCCCAAAGCTCCGGCAGGTTCGTCTCCAGTTTGTGGAAAAACTAAACTAACGAACGGGCGAGTTCACGACAAATGTGGTTCTGCATTGGATGTGGATTGCGCAATTCGATTCAGATGTTTACAGGCTATTTAAGGGTCCGCACTAAAGATGCCTGGGACTTCTCATATAAATTGAGCTTTTAACCAAATTAGCGTCGATCGTCAAACAAAAATATCCAAGGGCTTACGAGACTTGTTCCACATTCAACCGCCTTCTTCCTATGACCCCAAAGAAGACGACACCGGCCGCGCTCCAGCAACACCTCGCCGTCCGTATATAGTTTTGAGACGGAAGTGGTCTTGAGTTAGCAACCCGTCGCTATATGTCTTGGGCAATTTGTCATTTTTATCGGAATTTTGTTAGAGAATATGTCTTTACATAATATTTTTGCATGACAGAAATGACAGTTCAAGTTTGTTGGAATAAAGTTTTGGACGTTTTGACGTATTTTGAAAATTTTAAAATAAAATCAATTATCAGGTGTAATTACCATGATGTTCCAAAGGAAACATGTTTGCACAAGAATATCAATTACTACGTCCGTCTCAAAATTTAAGACGACCTTTTAGGCTAGTACATGCAATTACTTATTTTATATACTCAGTAAAAGGAGAGATCAATCTGATGAAAACTCAAAAATCACTCGAGCATTAAGCACCTAGCTACATCATCCACCGCTTTCAAATTCTGTTGATGCGTCTCTGTTGTAGATAGATAGAGATGGATCAAATCGTCATGTCTGGCAGCAAGGTGTCAGGGCGGTGTGAACGAACCTAGGAACAGCGGTCGCCGGCCTGCGAGCGGCCGGTTGGTGCGGTGCAATGCAATGGGCGACGCTTGACGATGGACGTCCGTGACTAGCTCCTTGGGGCAAGTGGGAACATGTGCGCGCCGCTTTCGTCTCACTCCGCACTGTGCCTTTCGTCTCGGTCCTCACAGGCCACAGTGACGAGTCTGCGCCCATGCAGCACTGCAGTTACATTGCATCCGCTGGCTCGTTCGTCAGGGCATATCCCAAACTGACACCCACGGGGCCATGCATGCATATCACTGTTCGTTTTACGTATCCCGATGGGTTGACCGAGTTCCACCGTAAGCTAGATAACTGCTCATGGACTAGTCATATTGCCAAGGGGAGTACTCCTACATCTGTAAAACTGTAGATGTAGTACCGGCGGTAAACAGAGATCAGATCGACCGGGCTACCCACCTGCACGCATGATGCATCTGCATTCCGCGGTGGGAGCCATGCAGGCGCCCGACGAGTTTTGAAGGGCTCGATCGGCGCTTAATTTGAGGATGTGCATTCCGTGGTCAGCTGCTCGATCGATGGCAGACCTGACCGAGCGGTGGTGCCGGATCGGTCGCGGTCGCCCAATCCTTTTCGCGTGACTGACCAAGTGACCACGCCATGCGCGCGTGCGTGCTATCAGCAGCAACGGCACGTCGATGGCATGCATGCACGGGTCCATGGCGTCCCGTGTGGTGCCGTGCACGCCAACCTACTCGCTGTTCGGCATATACGTACACGCTCCGGCGATGTATGTATGTGTCACTACTTAATTCTACGTGCGTATCAACTTGTGACGCGTAATATAACACGCTCCGGCGATGTTGAATGATCGACTCAGGGTGATCATCGTGCGGAGTATATTTGGTGCGTAATATAACACGTTATCACATCCAATATGCGCAAGTATATTTGATGTAATAGCGTCTTATATAATGGGACGGAGAGAGTAGTATTTTAGGGACGCTGTGAAATGGCTTCTGAGCTCATCTGTTTTCTAAGGTGAACAGTAATGTAAAAAAATACTAGAAAAAATTCAGATTATTTTTTTGCTTGGAAGATGTTTAAGTTCGTGATGTTCGTGGCAAAAATGCTAGATATCCAAATACCACAGAATTTGGCACGACATCACACACTCGAACATCTTCCCTGCAATTTTTTCCATTTTTTTTTTAATTTTCTAGCATTTTTTCGATTTTATTGTTCATTGAGACCAGATAAGCTCGGATGCAGACATGAATATTCGCATCTCTAGCCCCTATAATTTAGGGTAATGTTATTCAGCGAACCATCGCCAGACTAGGCGAAGAAGAGGAGCAGAGCCACTGCGTCGAAAAAAAACCCCGCCATTGATCGGTTGATTAGTTAGTCTGTATGTGTGCCCAGTGCTAGTGGAGAGCAGAGGATTTTTGGGGAGCTCGTGAGGGAGATGGACCATGCCTGCCTCGGTCGGTTGCCTTGTGAGGGTGGTGGTGGTCGATGTTATCTTAAGGCATTTCCAAAGCGGACTTCAAACTTTTTGCGAGAGCATCTACAGATGGACTTGACAAATTCGACCTCTCAAATGTCTGTGTCACATCTAAAAAAAATGCATTCCACATCCCGACGCTGATGAGGTCATCTACTACAGGTAGGGTCAAGAACCCATTATATGGGACCCACATGGGGCCCATCACCATCATGGGTAGGTCCCTGGACCATACCAGCATTCGGATGCGTATATCAGGAAGTCCACTCGGACAACCATCCGCCACTCGGCTGACGAACCATCACTCGGACCAAGGAGGTGAGCGGGCAGATGGGAGCTACAATGGTCGAGGAATTCTAAGTCATCCATTAAACAGAGTCAAGGCTCCCGTTACCTGTAATTGCCGTAGTAGAGGCTCGTCACACCTGTAACTGATGCATTCAGTGTCATTTAATGCCCTGGCGACGTGGAGGACATGGAGCTGCGGCGCACTCTATATAAGCCGCACCCCCCTCCATAACCGGGCACGAGCAATCTTTGTAATCATACCCATCAAATCAAAACAAGTCTCGGGGCACGAGACGTAGGGTTGTTACCTCTGTCTAGAGGGGCGTGAACTCGTTAAACACCGAGTGTTACACCTGCGCCGTAACTAGGTTCCGCCCCTTATTTGTACCCCTAGTATTCATTGTCAGGATTGTAACCCCGACAGTTGGCGCCCACCGTGGGGCTAGGCGTCTAGCAAAATTTCACGGCGTGGGTGGATTTCTCCATCATCATGTTAGTCGGTGGCGAAATCTGTTTCGAGACGCTCTCCTCCATCTCCGACGACTCAGCGTGGCTTCGCGAGGCCCCGCTGGATGTGGAGGCGCTGTCCGTCTGCGGCGCGGCGCATCTCTTTGTGTCTTCCTATGGAGTCCTTCTCCGGCAACCCTCGGCTCCGTACCGAGTTGCCGCTCACCCTCCCATCGCACGCCGCCGCAAGCGTTCCGGGCGCTCACGGCTGCATCACTGGATCAAGGACGTTGTGGCCATCTAGGCCGCGGCGGAACATGTCGCGGCTCTCGAATTTGACGAGCCGGCCCACGACCTCTCCGACGGCCTACTCGGCCATTCCTCCGAGGAGTCGAGTGCGAAAGTGTGGAGTCGACCGCCGAAATTCTCATGGCAGATGCTACCTCTTGAGCATGCGTTGGTTTTCCCTTAAAGAGGAAAGGGTGATGCAGCAAAGTAGCGTAAGTATTTCCCTCAGTTTTTGAGAACCAAGGTATCAATCCAGTAGGAGACTACACGCAAATCGCCCAGTACCTGCACAAACAATCAAGAACCTTGCAACCAACGCGATAAAGGGGTTGTCAATCCCTTCACGGCCGCTTGCAAAAATGAGATCTGATAAAGATAATAAGATAAATATTTTTGGTATTTTTGTTGTATAGATTGGAAAATTAAGATTGCAAAATAAACGGCGACAGAAATAGCTAGTTGACGGGAAACTAATATGATGTAAAATAGACCAGGGGGCCATAGGATTCACTAGTGACTTCTCTCAAGATAGCATATATTACGGTGGGTGAACAAATTACTGCCGAGCAATTAATAGAAAAGTGCATAGTTATGATGATATCTAAGGCAATGATCATGAATATAGGCATCACGTCCGTGTCAAGTAGACCGAAACGATTCTGCATCTACTACTATTACTCCACACGTCGACCGCTGTCCAGCATGCATCTAGAGTATTAAGTTCATAAGAACGGAGTAACGCATTAGGCAAGATGACATGATGTAGAGGGATAAACTCAAGCATTATGATATAAACCCCATCTTTTTATCCTCGATGGCAACAATACAATACGTGTCGTTTCCCTTTCTGTCATTGGGATCGAGAACCGCAAGATTGAACCCAAAGCTAAGCACTTCTCCAATTGCAAGAAAGATCAATCTAGTAGGATAAACTAAATCGATAATTCAAAGAGACTTGCAAAGATATCAAATCATGCATATAAGAATTCAGAAAAGAACCAAATAATATTCATAGATAATCAAGTTCATAAACCCACAATTCAATGGATCTCGGCAAACACACCACAAAAGAGTATTACATCAAATAGATCTCCAAGAACATCGAGGAGAACTTTGTATTGAGATCCAAAGAGAGAGAAGAAGCCATCTAGCTAATGACTATGGAACCGAAGGTCTGTGGTAAACTACTCACACATCATTGAAGAGGATATGGTGTTGATGTAGAAGCCCTTCGTGATCGAATCCCCCTCCGGAAGATCGCCGAAAAAGGCCCCAAGATGGGATATCACGGGTACAGAAGGTTGCGGCGGTGGACAAGTGGTTTCGTGGCTCCCCTGGATGTTTTCAGGGTATAAGAGTATATATAGGCAAAAGAAGTAGGTCGGTGGAGCTACGAGGGGCCCACGAGGGTGGGGGTCGCGCCCTACTGCCTCGTGGCTGCCTCGTTGCTTCCTTGACTTCCACTCCAAGTCTCCTGGATTGCATTTGTTCCAAAAAAGATCCTCGTGAAGGTTTCGTTCCGTTTGATATCCGTTTTCTGCGAAACACTGAAATAGGCAAAAAACAACAATTTGCACTGGGCCTTCGGTTAATAGGTTCGTCCCAAAAATAATATAAAAGAGCATAATAAAGCCCATTAAACATCCAAAACAGATAATATAATAGCATGGAACAACCAAAAATTATAGATACGTTGGAGACATATCAGCAGACAACTCTGAGCATCGCGCACCCCCGGGATATACGGATTCCCGGGACAGCCGTGCGCATGTGTTGCACGGTAACACTGACGGCAGTGCCACATGCCACAAGTCTTACATGCCCTAGGCTCTCACCCGAGAGCAATGGGACGAGCTTCGCTGCAAGAACGAACAACTCCTAAACACCCCCATCACCGGGATGACCCCTGAAGCGCTAGCCATGGAGTCGACTCGCCTAGCCACCCTGGCTGAGCGCGATCGCCTAGAACAACTTTAGAGGGAGTTGGACGATCGCGACTGCCATCAACCCAGCTCCAGTCGGCACAAGCACCGGCTCTTCTCGAGTGATCAACCTCGTAATTAAGTATCATGTCCTTAGTACTCCGTTGTAGAATCTAGCAGCCGCTACTCGGATCACGGATTCCATCTGGCCCTCCGGCTCCGCAGCTGGAGAGGGGATTTGGCAGATCCAGCGCTCTTGAAGACGCCGCTATCGCAGAAGCGGCAGTGTCCCAGTCCAGAGATCTTATCCATAGCGCATCAGTGTGTGCGGAGACCGTTCAGTCGGCTCATAGCCCACTCGGCTCCGGTAGGTGCCGAGTCACACCCTCCTCAAGAGATCACTATAAAGATCGGAGGCGCGATCAGGTTGTGTCGCCCCAGCGTCACGACGACCACGACCGTGTTGGGGAACACAGTAATTTCAAAAAAATTTCCTACGCACACGCAAGATCTATCTAGGAAATGCATAGCAACGAGAGGGGAGAGTGTTGTCCACGTACCCTCGTAGAACGAAAGCAGAAGCGTTATGACAACGTGGTTGATGTAGTCGTATGTCTTCATGATCCGACCGATCCTAGTACCGAAAGTACGGCACCTCCGCGATCTGCACACGTTCAGCTCGGTGACGTCCCACGAACTCTAGATCCAGCTGAGTGTCGAGGGAGAGCTTCGTCAGCACGACGGCGTGATGACAGTGATGATGAAGTTACCGACGTAGGGCTTCGCCTAAGCACTACAATGATATGACCGAGGTGGAAATCTGTGGAGGGGGGCACCGCACACAGCTAAGACAACTGTCAACTTGTGTGTCCTAGGGTGCCCCCCTGCCCCCTTATATAAAGGAGCAAGGGGGAGGACGGCCGGCCCTATATGCGCGCCAAGGAGGGGAGGTATCCTCCTCCTAGTAGGAGTAGGATTCCTCCTTCCCTAGTCCTACTAGGAGGGGGAAGGAAGGAAAGGGAGAGAGGGAGGGAAAGAGGGGGCGCCGCCCCCCTCCTTGTCCAATTCGGACTTCTCAAGGGTGGGGGGGGGGGGGGGGGCGCGGCCAGCCCTAAGGCCCCCTCCTCTCTATCTCACAAGGCCCATGTTGGCCCATTAGTTCCCCCCGGCACTCCGATAATTATCCGGTGACCCCCGGAACTCATCCGGTGTCCGAATATAGTCATCCAATATATCAATATTTATGTCTCGACCATTTCGAGACTCCTCGTCATGTCTGTGATCACATCCGGGACTCCGAACTATCTTCGGTACATCAAAACACATAAACTAATAATACCGATCGTCACTGAACGTTAAGCGTGCGGACCCTACGGGTTCGAGAACTATGTAGACATGACCGAGACTCATCTCCGGTCAATAACCAATAGCGGAACCTGGATGCTCATATTGGTTCCTACATATTCTACAAAAATCTTTATCGGTCAAACCGCATAACAACATACGTTGTTCCCTTTGTCATCGGTATGTTACTTGCCCGAGATTCTATCGTCGGTATCTCAATACCTAGTTCAATCTGCAAGTCTCTTTACTCGTTCCGTAATGTATCATCCCGTGACTTAACTCATTAGTCACATTGCTTGCAAGGCTTATAGTGATGTGCATTACCGAGAGGGCCCAGAGATACCTCTCCGAAAGACGGAGTGACAAACCATAATCTCGATCTATGCCAACCCAACAAACACCATCGGAGACACCTGTAGAGCATCTTTATAATCACCCAGTTACGTTGTGACGTTTGATAGCACACTAAGTGTTCCTCCGGTATTCGGGAGTCGCATAATCTCATAGTCATAGGAACATGTATAAGTCATGAAGAAAGCAATAGCAACAAACTAAACGATCATCGTGCTAAGCTAACAGATGGGTCAAGTCAGTCACATCATTCTCTAATGATGTGATCCCGTTAATCAAATGACAACTCATGTCTATGGCTAGGAAACTTAACCATCTTTGATTCAATGGGCTAGTCAAGTAGAGGCATACTAGTGCCACTCTGTTTGTCTATGGATTCACACATGTACTAAGTTTTCGGTTAATATAATTCTAGCATGAATAATAAAAATTTATCATGATATAAGGAAATATAAATAACAACTTTATTATTGCCTCTAGGGCATATTTCCTTCAGACCGCGCCCCGATGCCTCTATCACGAGATGGTGCATACAGGCGCCAGGCTTACGATGACAGACGGACACACGACGGCGATCGTAGGCCAAGTCCCACTCATCACATGAGGGACACCCGAGACCCGAGATCCGTTCTCGCTCAGAACCTGGTCGACAGGGACCGAGCCTTGCGAGAAGGCCAAGATCCCGACGTTCTGAGTGGTTCCGTACCATCGGGTCCCGAGTGTTTCAGCCGGTATATACGGGCAACAGAGATTCCCAGCAACTTCAGGTTGGCCACGGGGATCAGCAAGTTCACTGGCGAGTCAAAGCCATAGATCTGGCTGGAAGATTACCGAGTGGCAGTCCAGATCGGAGGCGGCAACGACAATTTTTTCATGAGACATCTGCTGCTGGTGCTCGAGGGCTCCGCTCAGGCCTGGCTGACACAGCTCCCGCCGGGTAGCATATACTGTTGGGATGGTTTGGTGAGAGTGTTCGTCAAAACCTTTGAAGGCACTTACATGAGACCAGGTGGTTCGGTCGAGTTGCAGCACTGCGTGCAGAGGCAGAATGAGACTCTCCGTGAGTTCATTCAGTGCTGGACCACCTTGCACAACACGGTGGAGAACGTCACCGAGCACCAGGCGATCTGCGCCTTCAAGGCCGGAGTCATATACCGAGAGCTGAACATGAAGTTCGGCCAAACTGAGACCCCGACTCTCAGTCGGGCTATGGAGATAGCCAATTGGTATGCCAGCGGTGAAGAGAAAGACCGATTGAGGAACGGCAAAAGCCGAGCAGGCGATGCTCGTCAGTCGAATAACAAAAAGGCCAAGATACACAAGCGGAAGGCTGAGACTGGAGGGAGCGCTGAGGTTGCTGCTTTGGCCGGCCAAGGCAAAATCAAAGGCTCCCAAAAGCAGAAAAATGACTGGAAGGGGAAGAAACAAGTTGCCTTGAAGAGCGACATCCTCGATCAACCCTGCTAGATTCATACGAAGAAACACGAGGAGGGCAATTTAATTCTGCCCAAGCATACGACTCCGGAGTGCCGACTCTTGAAGCAAGAGATACGACAAGATTCCTCTAGGGACAAGGACAAAGACGATGACGATGACGGAGGCAAGGGTACTTCCAGGTACCCCAACATCGAGAAAGTCTTGATGATCTTCGCCGACGTCGAAAGCAAGAGTCGCCTTAAAGTTATCAACCGAGAGGTCAACATGGCGGTTCCGACTACCACCAAGTACCTTGACTGGGCCATGACGCCAGTTATCTTCGATCAGTCGGACCACCCAGCCCACATACCGACCCCTGAGTGGCAGGCTTTGGTGGTTGACCCGGCCATTGGAGGAGTCCGATTGTGCAAAGTCCTAATGGACGGTGGCAGTGGGCTCAACATCATTTATGCCGACACACTAGAGGCAATGGGCATTCTGATGTCCCGGCTCAGCATACGACATGGTACTGCCATTTGGCTTGCTTTGTACTCTGTCTATCAGTAGTTTGCTATCCATATAAGTTATGAAATGTGCAGAGCAACTCCCGACGCCGACGAGGATCCGGCAGACGGAGGCGGACGAGGAGGCGAAGCTGGGCTCGTTCCAGCAGGAGATCGTGCAGCTGGCCGCGGTGCTGAACGGCGACCACCAGCTGAGCAGCCTGCAGGAGAGGATCAGGGAGAGGATGAACGTGAGGGAAGGCACCTCCTACATGAGGAGTACCGTGCGGCGCTTCTTTGAGGCCGGCATGTCGGCCAAGAGGATGGGCCTCGCCGTCGACGAGCAGATCGTCAAGATGAGGCCCTCCCTCACCACCAGGACCTCCACTGCGGACCAAGATGATCGTCCGTAGAGAGCACACATACATACACACATAGGAAATTGATTGATGTTGGGGAAAAGAATTACTAGTACCACACGGTGTGGTCGTGCTATATGGGATGGAACTGCTGTAGTAGGATGGATGGATTCGGCAATACATGGGCTGTGGAAAAACCAAACATTCGTTCTATGTGGTATACAAGCAATGCAGCATTCGGCAATGTTCTCTCCTGACGTAGACCGAATATGTTGGGTGAACCGCCGCGTCAGGAAGCAAATCGACTCTCCTCGCTCACGTGCACTTCTGCCATGGCAGGCCATAGCTAGTCCATGGATCCGTGCAGGAACCTGCATGCCGTTTAGAGATGTTTTACCGTGGAGTCGACCGGCTGGTTGTGACTGTAAACCTAACTAGCATAGCTAATTAACATGTCGATACAAGGCCATGACAAGTCACCGAAAAGGTTGGCAGCTGGTACACAGTAGTGCTACTGCACAGAACTCTCCGGTGCCATGGCCACCTGGGTTGGAAACACCTCGTGCCACTTTGCACGTACCCTTTCGGTGTTCGTCTGCAGAGCATCGAAAGGTTGGAAACACCAAGTTTTACTATGGTGAACTTCCAAGTATAGTACTTTGTGCTGGCATCGTCTAATATTGGTGAAAACACATATACATTGCATATTAATAAATAGAGGAGATTTGGAAAAGTTGGCAGATTGCCCGTCTAGCTCAGTTGGTAGAGCGCAAGGCTCTTAACCTTGTGGTCTTGGGTTCGAGCCCCAAGGTGGGCGTCCAATTTTTATTTTCATTTACCTTGTTCATTTAATAGGACAGAACTACTTGAAGTTGCTTTAGAAAACTTTCTACTTTTTTTCCTTTAAATTTACAAGTTCAATGTTTCATATTGTTTACTAAATGACCCCACTTTATCGATGACTACATGGAATAAGGCGGAAAAACGCAAACAAGGATATGCGTCATAAAAGTCTAAGTTAAAATGAGGATATTTACAGTTGTTTTGCATCTTGATGTTCCACTGGGACTCACTTAAGACAAAATGCACAACAAAAAATCCTTCTGAATTGGACTAATCCCAGAATTTTGAAAAACCGGATGAGTCGAATATTGTGAGAACCTAAAATCATTGCACGTCTGGACACATTTTGGTCGAAGGCAAAAGGTTTGCAAGGTGAACTACCAGTCCATCCTTGTTGTACTATCGACAACGAAGATCTTAGGTACAAAAAATATAAAATGGGGGACGCTTTAATCAAAACACATGTGATGCCATCGTGGACACCATCATTGCCAAGAGGTCTGCAAGGTGAGCCTTCATTGTTGTACCGTGAGAGACCAACACTACCAAGATAATCAGACATTTTATGATATCAAAACACCACAGATTTTCTTTCACAAAGAAAGATGTATGAGATAGCCCTGAGTTTCTCCCTCCTGCAACAATAGATGCCATTACGGCCGAGACGTTGATATGTGTTGGGTTTGGTTTTTCGTGGCGTGTTGGCTCTGTTGGGCACTCTGGAGTTTGTTGCTTCCATCATCCGTTGGTTTTTGTTTGCTTCCCCTCACCCGATTTCACTCACATTTTCCCTTCTTTCCGTACCTTTGTTTTTTGGAGTTACTGGAAGAATTTGGGAGCGAGGGGAGGCGAGAGGATGCATGAGAGAGCGAGCCCCAAGGTGGGCGTCCAATTTTTATTTTCATTTACCTTGTTCATTTAATAGGACAGAACTACTTGAAGTTGCTTTAGAAAACTTTCTACTTTTTTTCCTTTAAATTTACAAGTTCAATGTTTCATATTGTTTACTAAATGACCCCACTTTATCGATGACTACATGGAATAAGGCGGAAAAACGCAAACAAGGATATGCGTCATAAAAGTCTAAGTTAAAATGAGGATATTTACAGTTGTTTTGCATCTTGATGTTCCACTGGGACTCACTTAAGACAAAATGCACAACAAAAAATCCTTCTGAATTGGACTAATCCCAGAATTTTGAAAAACCGGATGAGTCGAATATTGTGAGAACCTAAAATCATTGCACGTCTGGACACATTTTGGTCGAAGGCAAAAGGTTTGCAAGGTGAACTACCAGTCCATCCTTGTTGTACTATCGACAACGAAGATCTTAGGTACAAAAAATATAAAATGGGGGACGCTTTAATCAAAACACATGTGATGCCATCGTGGACACCATCATTGCCAAGAGGTCTGCAAGGTGAGCCTTCATTGTTGTACCGTGAGAGACCAACACTACCAAGATAATCAGACATTTTATGATATCAAAACACCACAGATTTTCTTTCACAAAGAAAGATGTATGAGATAGCCCTGAGTTTCTCCCTCCTGCAACAATAGATGCCATTACGGCCGAGACGTTGATATGTGTTGGGTTTGGTTTTTCGTGGCGTGTTGGCTCTGTTGGGCACTCTGGAGTTTGTTGCTTCCATCATCCGTTGGTTTTTGTTTGCTTCCCCTCACCCGATTTCACTCACATTTTCCCTTCTTTCCGTACCTTTGTTTTTTGGAGTTACTGGAAGAATTTGGGAGCGAGGGGAGGCGAGAGGATGCATGAGAGGGCGAGTTCACAAGATTCTCGCTAAGGTTGCAACATAATCCCAAAAGCATCGGAACCCAAACATAAAGCACTTATTACAACACAACAAAGGAACAAAACCCCAAATTTAGCTGACCAGACATAAGCAGGTTAAAAAAGGGACCGGCGAAAAAAACAAAGTGTTGATGAAAAAACGGCACAAGGGGTTGCGCCTATTTCTTGTCCTCAATGATATTTGAGTTGTTCCATCCTGTTCTTGACCTCCCCACCTTCTCGATGTCATTTGTATTCCATTTGATCTTATTTGCTTAAGAATAGTTGTGGTTTCAATCATAATTCATACCATTTTGTCGCCTGATAGGTTGACGTCATGCATACACATCACTCGTGGTGCTTGTATGTGTCTCTTGTTATGTTATTGCAAACGAAATGCATCTAACATTTTTATGCCTACTATATCCCCACAACCAGATACATCTATACGCTTCCACTATCCCACATATGGAATGAATCTCGGCCAGGCTAAAAGTACACATTAATTTAGAATCTATGAGGAAGAATAGGAGAGATGTGGTATGGCTAGTCTTGGTCACCCAGACCAACTTTCTTCGGATATCTGCCTTGCCTTACCTTGCTCATACACCGAACTGAAGGTCGAGACTACATAACACAACCGTATGTATTGTAAATTGTTCCACGGTAGCTATATATAAGTTGACTAAATTGATTAAATTAAAATGTCTAACAGGAAAGATACCATCAGGTGGATGTTGACATCTGATGGTATCTTCACTATAAAATCTTTTTTATAGACAAGTTGTTATTGTGTACTTTTAGCCTGGCTGACATCTGATGATACAGTAGCTTCCAACATAAATGCATGTGGAAAATAGAAGTTGCTCCAAAAATTAGAGTGTTTTATGGCTGATGGTTAAGAAGAGCATATTAACCAAATACAATTTGCTGAGGAGAGGTTGGATGGGTAAACAAATGTTTTGCCCTTTGTGGTATGTTCAATTTCTTTTCGAACGCTTAGTTGCTAAATTGGTTTAGAGTTTGTTCAAATGTGCTTTTCAATTTGAGAAATCTTCCTGACACTTAAACACTTGTTTTGGTGTTTGGATTAAAAGTTTTTCAAAGATAAATAAGAATCCGGTATTTGTGGGGGTTTCTGCCATCTTCTGGACTATATGGAGATGCATGAATAATATTGTGTTTGAGACAAAACACAATTATGATCCTATTATTCACATCAATTTTATATGTCATTGTATATCTTATTGGGCCATTCTGTAGATAAAGGAAATCGAAGGGTCCTGATGTTGGGGGTAATAGTCAGACAACATGTGGTAAATGAGGTGCATAGAGCTTCACAAAGGTGGAAACCAGGAGTTCTCCGGAATTATTTACTGATACTAGACTCGTGCTTTGGAATTTTTCTGGAGGCTGACCTTTATTTGGTGATGTCCTTCCTCTGGATGCTGATGCTCGACTTGGTTCTATCTTCTGTATTCGTAGTTGTGGTTGGGCTCTAGGTTTGGTGCTGGTAGTTTCTGATGTTGCTGAGTTTAGAACCATGGTGGTTTATGTAATGTTTATGCGTGTCCCTATTTGTGGCATTGGAGGTTAGATTATTCATCTGGTGAGCTGGTTTTCTTTCAGATGTTTTGCCCTTGGTTTGATGTTTTTAGCTTTGGTGGAGCTGTTGGTGGGTGTTAGGGGAATCTCCAAGGTCGACCCACAAACCATCCGCATCCGTCCAGACCACGCTGTCCAGACCGCCGAAGCCATCCCATGTGGGCCTGTATCGGTCCGCAGGGCGGTCCGGACACGTTTCCCCCTGCAAAACGGAGACAAATGCGGGGGAGCTTTGCCGGAGTCTGGACATCAGACACGTAGAACTCCGACACCCCTGACCCACCCAAAACCCTTCCCGGACCTCGCGCCTCCATTCTCTCCATTTTCTCTTCTCCCTTCTTTCTCTCTTGCCTTCATTGCCGCTCCACCACCCCGTTCGCCAAGCCACACCCCTGCTGGAACTCTATGTCTCCGTCACTGCTCCTCCTTGCCACTATATTGTCAATGGACATGAGTACAACATGGGCTACTATCTGGTTGACGGTATTTATTCTCAGTGGGTTACCTTTCTCAGTACCATCTCTACCCCAGTTGGCCAGAAAAAAGGCTCACTTCACCCAAAGACAAGAAGCGGCTAAAAAGGATGTCGAGAGGGCATTTGGAGTTCTTCAGACCTGTTTTATAGTTGTTCGTGGACCTTCTAAACAATGAAATCCGGAGACCTTGTGGGAGGTGATGACATGTTATGTGATCATGCATAACATGACTGTCAGGATGAGAGTGATGATGCTAGCGCGGCTCTAGAATTTGAGAACGTTGGTGATCCTATCCAACTTCCTAACCAGAAGACGGCCACATTTGAAGAGTTTATTCAAATGCATCAACGAATTCAGCATCGACCAACTCACGAGCAGGTGAAAGAAGATCTGATTGAGTATCTGTGGGCGGTTAAAGGAGAAAACAATGTTGAGGTGTAATATTTGAACTTTTTAAAATTTGAACTAATGCTGCATGTGGCTATTTGAACATCTGTACCCTATGTATGCGACTATTTCACGCGGACATTAAAAAGAAAGAGGAAGGTCGGATGCATGCGGCTACGGTTGATCTAGCGACCTTGAAAATTGACTTATCCAAAGTAAATTTTCAGGCAACTTAAGTATAGGGTGATGCTACGCGTCCGCCGGTGGAAATTCGAAAAGGATCCGCGGTGTTGCTGACCATTGGATTGACATATTAATAACCATATGATCTACGTAAGCAGCCACCCTTTGCAACAAGAGTGGTGTTTTTGCAACGGTCTGCTTGTTGCAATCACCCGAGCCTGTATTTTTTATTTTTTGCAATAGACATCTTATTCTAGAAATTTTTCGCAACAGAGATCTTGTTGCCGAAATTTTAAAGATCACCTGCGCGTATTTTTCTATTTTCTGCAACAGACATCTTGCTTTAGAATTTTTTCACAACAAAGGTCTTGTTGCGGAATTTTAATGATTTCTGCATATGGTCCCTCTTTGCAACAAGAGATTTGTTTTGGAAACACACTGACTATTGCAACAAGAGCTTTATTCCAAAACATGCTCTCCCGAAACCGTCGTTCACTGCGAGCTTCGCCGGATGGTGGTAAGGGAGGATCGACGTCGCCCGTCCCCGCCTTCGTGCCGCCGCCGGCGAGCACCCGACCTCCGATCAAAGTCACCTTGTCACCATCCTCCTCTTCCTTCCGTTTTCTTCATCTCTCTGTATCTCCCGCCATAGGAGCGCCGTTCGCCGGTATCGTCATGGGTCCTTGCTGTGAAGCTCGCAGTCAACCCCGCCAGACCTTACCGAGACGAGTTCCCGCCGCTCCCGAGCGTCCCCACCTCCTGCCCGCGGGTCATCCTCATAGGATCCGGCAAGATTCGACTAGAATCCTCGCCGTTGTCGCACTCCTAGCCGCACGAGTCTCCACCCTTGCGGCTCCCGGACGTCCCTGCCTCCTGCCCGCGCGCCATCCTCGTCGGATCCGGCGAGATTCCTGGCCGCCGTCGACCTCCCGGCCGCATGAGTCACAGCCGCTGCAAAAAATCCAGGCAGTTGCAAAACTCTCTTTTTCGAAACAAAGGCTTAGTTTTTTTTAGAAAAGGAGGATTACCCCCGGCCTCTGCATCTGGACGATGCATGCAGCTATTTTATTAATTATTCACAAAGACCTTACAAAGTAGTATATTAGGTAGTCTGAAGCCACCATCTTAGAAACGAAGGCTCATTTTCAGAAACACATGTACACAGGGTGCTCTTGTCCATCTGATCAACAGAGGATCTGACGGACACGGAGCTGGCGGACGCGCCCTTGCGATCGGCCTGAAGGTAAGCTTTTTCCTTAAGTATAGCTGGTCCCTAAGTAATTTAGCAGGGACTATTTTGATGTCTGTTTGATATATTGGGTATTTTGACTCTTGAAGTCCCGAGCGGACCCCCGCAAAAAAAAAAAATGTCCCGAGCGGATATTTGTTTGCTCCCAGATTTAATGAAAAAGCAGGTCCTTGATCCCCCTCTGAAGTATTTGGAGCCGAGGATGACAAGTCAACCTTTTCACATTCACATTTTTCATTCATTTCGGGCATCTGAATTCCTCAAGAATCACAAAGTCAAATTCCAAGAGTACCGACAATCGATCGAGATCCAGACCAAAGGTATTCACATAGATCAGTTACTGTCTGTGCATCACCATTACAACTTTGTACTAGTACCAAATAATAATCTAATGAATGAACGAATGAACGAACGAACGAACGAACGAGTGCAGGAGCTATATGCAAGACGAAACTAGGAGCATATGCTTGGGTCCAGGCGCGAGGTCGCTAGCTCATCATGATCTTGAACTCGTCGAAGCTGAGCACGCCGTCGCCGTCAAGGTCGAACCGGCAGATCATGGCGCGGCACTCGCCGGCGCCCCGCTCGGCGCCAAGCCTGCCAAGCATCCGGCCCAGACTGGTCGGCGTGATGCATCCCTGCCCCTCCATCTCGTACATCCCGAACGCCTCCCTCGGCGCCCGGGTCCTCAGCTCGTCGTCCCCCTCCTCCACGCCCGCCCAGGACGCCTGCTGCGCCAGCTCGAGGAACTCGGCCTCGCACAGCAGCCCGTCGCCGTCCGCGTCCGCCGACGCCACCAGCGCATCGGCCTCCTCCGCCGGCACGTCCTCGCCTAGCGTGGCCCGCATGCACCCCCGCAGCTCTGCCGCCGAGATCCTGCCGTCCGCATCCTGGTCCAGTGACGCGAACAGCGCCCTCAGCTCGCCCGATTTTGACGCAACCATTCTCGCCGGATGGTCGACGCTGGAGAGGCTCTTGATAAGACTTTAGCAGTTGATCTTGATCCTGCCTGTGCTTCCTAGATCCTCTGCTTTGCTATAGAGCTGTGGGTTGCTGCTGCGTGATCTTGGAGGTGCGCGTGTGCATATATACTCTGGCGCGACGCGGTCCTTGGAAGCTTCACGGCAGCATGCAGGGCGGGAGGAGAGATGCGGTGGTCGTCGTCGTGGACGTACATGCCGTGTGGCGGATTGCACAGGAGGTTATTCTTCTAGGTGGTCAACCACGGCGGGTCAGTAGTCTTCACCAGGAAATGGATGCGAAGCTTGCGTGGGGGCGTACGTGCGTAACGGCCGAGATGATTCTCGTAGATGAGAAAAGCACGGCGAAAATCTGCTTTGGCGACGGAAAAGTTCGGTGTTGGCTGCGCGTGCGGTCCGACTTGGCAGGGGTGGACGTCGGAGTCACGCGTGTGTCCTTTGCCGGGAAACTGGTGGCGCCTCCGCGTAGGCGTGCGTGGGTTCCATCCTATTCATGCCATGTCGCCATCGTGCCACTGTCGTTGCATGGAGCGGTAGTATTTGCCAACTTTTTTTTTTACGAATGGCATTTGCCAAAGGTTTGATTGGGAATGCTAATGCAAAAGCAACGCTCACCCAGCACGTAGGCATAAGTTCCACCTCTTCCATAGTGATTTTTTTTCTACCATCCACCGTCCGCTTTGCTTTAAGATTCGTACCATGTTTTCTGACACCACCATTTACCTTGTTTCAGATTATTATATGATCTTTCAGAGTGTGTTTTTTTAATAATAACTTGTACTAGCGTGTGAATACAATGAAACAACAACAAAAAATTGAGTCCCGCTTCGGTACAACCCCCCTCGCAATACGTATAAAGGGTAATATGGACATTTCTAACAAAAAATTACATCCTGGAGACTATGTCCACATCTAAAGCCAACAAATAGCACTATATTTGTGACCCCGTGGAGGAAACCGAGTGATTCTTGTTCCAGGCTTGCTCATGCGACAAATGGTGACGCGAAAGAACAATAGCTTGTCTGAATAATTAGGATTAATTATCTGACAAAGCTGCTGGTGAGCCGAGAGGGTGGACATTGACAGAGTGATGAGGGGTGCGGGGCCAACGAAGGTTAAGGCAAGGGGCCTGGAGAAACTATGTGTATCGTATGTTGTATATCTGCCATGGAGCCAATCAAATCGACAAGCGATGGCAAGAATCATTCCAGAGTGAAGAATCTCAGGCAATTCCCGAAAAAACGTGAGTGGAAATTTCAGGAATCTTACATAGTTAGAACCGAAACGATTTGATCGATGCAAAAAAAAGCCTATCCAAATCATTGAAACGAACTACTGACATCGTGTTGCAAATATATATTGTTTGTAGACCATTTCTACAATGCCATTTTCAAACTCAATGTGTACGTTTTTCTGTGTCACACACTGCCTCAACCATGATTGTGATTTCCACACTATGATTGGAACTCTAACATTGTAAGTAATGTTTCCCAGTTTTGCCAGAAATTTACGTGCACAGTTGGATTACATGATACAAGGGAAATTAAACTTTTGTATGCATACAAATTAGCGAGTAGCACCTATCTACCCAAGAAATACAGTAAATTTTGAAATTCATAGTTATTGGTGTTGTTAGTTTTGAAATACAAGTCCGGTCTGATTGGATTGTCTTGCGAGCTGACTTGAGAGAGGTTAATTCTTCGATATTCAGTTAATTGGGTACCCGAGAATAACTATGGCAATTTTAGAAAGAATCAAAATAAAAAACCAAATGAATAAAACAACATACATAAGTTTTTTTTTTAAAGGGGAATATACTAATATCAAGTAGATACCAATTACACCTAGCCTCTGCACCAACAAGATGCCTAAGAGTGCAGCCACCTGTTTTTCGGTGTTCGTCTGCTCAAAAAGCTTTCCAAGGGGGACCTTCCACGTATAGTACTTTATGCTGGCATCACCTGAAATTGGTGAAAAGGCCTTACTGCAGTGTATGTGAGTTGATTTGGATATGTAGCCAATGGGGACCTTCCGTTTATAATACACATCACTTAACTTGCCTTCATATTTTTTTGTAATTTTGAAAATTGAACAAATTGTCTGTCTACTTGATATTAGTACGAAAACAGCTTCATCGTTGATATTGAACTTGTGAATTAATTGAAAGGAAAAGGGTAGAAAGTTTTGTAAAACAACTTCAACTATTTTTTTACTATTAAATCAATAATGTAAATCACTTCATCGTTGATTAGGGGGAATAAGGTGGAAAAAATGCAAACCAGTGATATGTGTCATAAAAGTGACGAGTGAAGTCTGTTTTAAACCCTGAGATTGTAGAGGACGACGTAAATGAACCCTAACATCTAAATCTCTGAAATCGATACCCTATACTCATCGATCCCGATGATTTTAGACCCTGAATCCGTTTGGGGCATTGGGAAAATTATAATCCTGGCCGGGATCAATCACTAGCCTCACTGACTAAGTTGGTCCACCTGTCATATTCATCATCTATCCCAATTCTTGACAGATGTGTGTACCGGTGGAGGCGGAGACGGCGCCGCCTCACGCCCAAGGTGGAGCCGGAGGAACATTAGGAGAAGACCGCCATGTACAGCGGAATCGCGTCTTGGTATGTAGCCATGTAGGCGACCATTCCAGCTCGAGCGTCACGCCGGTTTGGACACACGGTGTGCCTGTCTCGCGCTCATCATGGTCTAGTCGCGGTGCCTTCCCTGGTTCTCTCCAAGACCATGGTCACGACCTGCCGCTTCTGTGCCCTCCCATCAGTTAACGAGGTCGTCGGATGAGCTGCAGTAGAGCACCGGCGCGATGGCTCTCTCGGCGGCGACGGCGAGTGGTTTCACCACATGCTCTGCTTCACCGGCGTTTGCACGACCGAGTGCTTTGTCTCTGCTGTGTGTTACCTGACCCACAACCAACAACTACAAGCCATTGATTAGTGTGATGAATCAAAGAAGTTTCCGTTGTACACTCTACCAAAGAACCAAGGAGCTCGTGCATGTTCGTGCCATAAGCCCGTAATGCAATCCCGATCTGCTCGGCTGCTACGTCTTGCACCGCCGGCGATCACCTCGACATAGCAAAACTAGGTAACGTGCCCTCCGGCGCCTTACACGGTGTGGGTGCGTACGAAGTAGGCCGCGTACTTGCCGGACGGAGACGTGAGGAACAGCACGGGCGGGCCAGCGGTGTCTTGTACACGATCGTGCGGCCGGCGGGCATGGACAGACCGATGGACGCGTACAAGGAGACTCACCCCTGGCCGAGATCATCGTGTCGCCCGTCGCTGCAACACATGGAGGACCTCCTCGCGGTTACAGCCTGATGCATGCGGGCGAGCGACCACCGCGGACGCAGCCTACTTCCGACCTGCTCTCGAGTCCTCCGGTGAGAACAGACTTAGACGGCGTCGGTTGTGGGTAGTGCCATCAAGGGCGAGGCTGTAGGGCACTGCTGCGGATGATGGGGAGCCGGAGCTTGTGACTGGATCCAACATGTCTGCGGTCAGCTGGGAGTGGCGCCACTTCATACGTGCGGCAGGCGACCGCCGCCATGCTTGCGGCCAAGCACGCCGCCGGGGAGAGCTACGGTGGGCCGTGGTATGGTGCAGCAGTGGACGCAGGGAACGTGTTCGAGAAAACTTCAGAGAGGAGCAAGAGGAGGAAGGCGTAGTTGGCACATAAGCATGTAGGCCCGTGCGGTCAGTGAGAGCAAGGAGCGATCCCCGTCGGGATTGTGCTTCCAAACATATGTAGGGTCGGTTTTGGGTTATAATTGACCGGGATCGACGAGTACAGGGTATAGACTTCAGGGATTTAGACGTTAGGGTTTATTTGTGTCACACTCTACAAGCTCAAGGTTTAAAATAGACTTCACTCTAAAAGTGACAGTTAAAACGAAAATATTTAAATTAAAATGTCCAACAGAAAAGATACCATCTGGTGGATGTTGGCATCTAATGGTGTCTACATATAAAATCTTTTTACAGAGAACATGTTATTGCAGACAATGGCTTCCAACAGAAATGTATGTGGAAAATAAAAGTTGCTCCTAAAATTAAAGTGCCTTATGGCTGATGGTTAAGAAGAGCATATTAATCAAAGACAATTTTCTGAGGAGAGGTTGGATAGGTAAACAAATGTTGTGCTTTTTGTGCTATTGTTCATCTTATTTTTTCCAAACGCTTAGTTGCTAAATGGTTTCGAGTTTGTTCAAATGTGCTTTCGATTTGAGAAATCTTCCTGGCAGCTTAATCACTTGTTTTCGTGTTTGGAATATAAGTATTTCAAAGATAAATAAGAATCTGGCGTTCGTGGGGGTTTCTGCATTCTTTTGGACTATATGGAGATGCATGAATAATATTGTGTATGAGAGAAAACATAATTTTGATCCTATTATTCTCATCAAATTGATATGCCGTTGGATATCTTATTGGGCCATTCTGTAGATAAGGAAAAATCGAAGGGTGCTGATGCTGGGTGTAAGAGTCATAGAGCATGCGGCAAATGAGGTGTAAACCAAGAGTTCTCAGGAATCAGTGGCTTATGCTAGACTAGTGATTTGGAATTTTTCTGGATGCTGAACTTTGCTTGGTGATGTCTGTCCCCTAAATGCTGATGTCCGCTTTTGGTTTTATCTTATGTATTTGTCTCTAGGTTTGGTGCTGGTAGTTTCTAATGTTGCTGAGTTTATAACTCTGGTGTTTTATGTAATGTTTGTGTCTGCCCTTGTTGTGGCGTTGGAGGCTAGATTCTTCATCTGATGAGCTGGTTTTCTTTCCGATGTTTTGCCAGTTGGTTTGATGATGTTTTTAGCTTTACTAAATTTGTTGGTGGGTGTTAGTTTGTAAGAAATGAACCAGATTGTTTCTTTAATAGAAATAAAAGAGGAAGGCTCTCTTTTGCTTAAAAAAATAAGTTCATTGAATTTGCAATTTGGGTAAGTCAATTTTATGGGAGGTGGACCGGTCGGATGAGGAAGAACGTTGGAGGAAGAAGATAGTTGAATCTTAATCTAGTAGGCATTGAAAATTGACTTACCCAAAATAAAATTTCAGGCAACTTAAGTATAGCCGGTCCCTAAATAATTTAGTAGGGTCCATTTGGATTTGTTTTGTTATACTGGATGCTATGAGTCTGAAATCTGAACAATATTGTATAAGAGCAGACGCCCTATATCCGTCTTATACAGCTGGGCAGGCCGTCTGGTCACTGACCGATAATAAAAAATTGACCCAACCGAAGCTCTCAAATGGGCCTCAAACGCCCGGACTAACTGGCAACCCTTATATCCGTCCCAAATGTAGGGCGGATTTGAGGCGGCTCGGTCACGCCCGGGCGCGTCTGCCACGTCAGCCCGGCCCACCGTTGGCCCACCCCGACCCCAGAAAAACCCCTATCCGATAGAAATCCTAGCTCACTCCACTCCGCTCTGCTCCCCTCCCCGACGCTCCCATTTCCCCAATCCGCCAAATCCCTAGCGTCGGCAAGCATGTCCATCACCAGTAGCCACTCCGACGGCAGCTCCGAACACGAGGAGGAGATAGCGCTCCCTACCATGCTCGAGCGGTCGCGGGGCGATATGGGCAGCAGCTCCGAGACCGGTGCAACGCCACCTGTTGCCTCTCGCGGAAGCGCCGATGCCAGCGCCGACTCTTCCCTCCCCGCGCGTAGATCTGCGTGGCCTGCCCGATCTGCTCGTCCCGCCCGTCCGCCTCCTCCACCTCCAGCCGCTGCTCCGTGCGGGCAGCGCTGGGTTCCAGTCCCCGCTCCACCGACGCCGCGAATGCGGACTCCGGAGTCGGAGGCACGTGTGTCCCACCGCGATAGGCGAAGTGCAAGGAAGATGGCGGGCGGGTTTGATGGGTCTGCGTAGTCAGCCCGCCGCCGCCGGGTGCCCGACGAGGATGGCCGTCTCTTCGAGTGGACATGCTGCCGGTCACCGACTGAGGCGGAGACGAAGGCTCGACGGCTCGGGAGGCTCAACGTGAAGCAACTCTGGCTCGGTATAGAGCAATCCGAGCGGGAGGCCACGGAGGCAGCGCGGGTGGCGGCGAGGGTGGCCAATCTCAAGCGTAAGCAAGACCGCGCCGTCCGATGCTTGCAAGGCTACAATGTCATCTCCGATTCCTCCTCCTCCGACGGGTCCGATGGCTCCGACCTGGACCCATCTCCTGCCGCAGACTCCTACAGCTACGCTGGCGACTGGAAGGGCAAAGAGCCAGCGAGAAAGTGGTGAAGATCCGTCTTAATTTCAAGTTTATAGATGTAGTTCGAACTTGTCCGCCGTATTATGTGTATTATGTGAACTTTGGCTATCTTTTGATGCTCCGACTGTGATCTTTTGATAAACCGATTGTGCATTTGTATGTTCGTTCATGATATATATAGTCTTTATCAATGTTGCATGGTTTAGTATAAATATTGGGGAGGGAATAAGAGATACGCGGGTATGGAGGCGCGGATATAGGGAGTGCCCAGTTAGTGTCGACGGGCGTGCCCGGACGCGTCTGCAGACGTGCAGGGAGCCGGATTTACCAAGTCCGACTGTAGATACTCTAACCCTAGCGGATATTTGGTTACTCCGTCATGAATGAAATAGCAGGTCCTGCAGCCCTCTAAAGGGTTTGGAGCCCAGGATGACAGGTCAACCCTTCCACATTCACATTTTCCATTCATTTCGGGCATGTGAATTCCTCAAGAAACACAAAATCCAATTACAAGAGCATCGACAATAGATCAATGACTGTGCAACATCGTTACAACTTTGTACTAGGACTATATTTTTTTTTGAAAAGGGGCATTTTATTACTTAAAAGATTTAAGCATTACTCCCGGCCTCTACATTACTTAGATGCACACAGCCAAATAAGGTCTTCTGACACAAATGAAAAGTAAAAATGCGAAATACAAAAACATGAAGAGTCCGTATAACGCCTAAAACGGAGGGGGGCCAATCCTAAGATTATGCTGCCACTCATGTTGGGTAAAAGTATCCCTCGCCGTAGCCTTCAATCGTGTACACACCACCGTAAACATGTCTTGATTCTCCACGCGTTGTAGAGAGGACCATAAATAAAGAGTCCCGGTACATCTGTAGATAATCTGCATCAGAGAAGTACTTTTATCGTTAAAAACCTTATAATTTCTACATAGCCAAAGCGACCAAATAACGGCAAGCGCTCCCACCCTGAGAAAAGTTCTAAACTTGTGACCAATCTCATGTAACCAGTTGCCAAATACATTAGCAACACTACAAGGAGGATACAAGCCAGAGGCTACTTGGATGACTGACCATACAGAACGAGCCAATTTGCATTGGAAGAATAAATGTTTTATTGTCTCGTCATGGTGACAAAAGATACATTGCGGACTTCCATGCCAATTCCTCTTAATAAGGTTATCTTTAATAAGAATGACTCCGCGACGAAAATACCATGCAAAGATTTTATTCTTAAGAGGTATCTTCATCTTCCAGATCTTCTTATTATTATCAACTGGCACATCAGACTGGATTAGCGCTCTATACATAGAATCCACTGAGAATTGTCCATTCCCATGAAGGTTCCATCGAAATATGGAGCAGGATGTTCCACAATTGAAGTCTGGGTCCAATTAAATCTCTTCTAAACGTCACATTTGACGGAAATGATTCCATTATCGTGGCGATAGTATCACCCTTGTGGCGCACAATATTGTATAGACCCGGATATTGATCCTGGAGTGTGGCATTTCCTAGCCACCTGTCCTCCCAGAATCTAATTTCCGAGCCGTCCTTAATCAAGAAGGATCCATAGCAGAAGAAATATTTCTTTGTAGCCATTAGACCCGCCCAAAAGTGGAAATCACCAGGCTTCCAGTATACTTGGGATACCGCCTTGGAGCCCACATATTTCCTCTTTAGAAGGGTTTTCCATACACCTTCTTTCGTCAGAAATTTAAACAACCATTTGCCGAGGAGGCCCTATTCTTAACCTCAAGGTCATGAATACCCAACCCGCCTTGGTCTTTGGGACGGCAAACCACACTCCATTTGGCCAGTCGATATTTTTTCTCTCGCTATCTCCTTGTCAAAAGAATCTTGATAAAAAATAATCCAATCTATGTAAAACTCCTTTCGGCAACTAAAAAAAGTAAATCATATATAGTACCATATTACTAAGTAATGAATTTATGACTATATATATAACAATCGAATGAATGAATGAATGAATGAATGAATGAACGAACGAACGAGCGAGCGAAGGGGCTTCTATATGCAAGACGATACTAGGAGTATATGCTTGGGTACAGGCGCTAGGTAGCTAGCTCATCATGATCTTGAACTCGTCGAAGCTGAGCACGCCGTCGCCGTCTAGGTCGAACCGGCAGATTATGGCGTGTCACTCGCCGGCGCCCCGCTCGGCGCCGAGTCGGCCGAGCATCCGCCCCAGGCTGGCCGGCGTGATGCACTCCTGTCCCTCCATCTCATACATCCCGAACGCCTCCCTCAGCGCCCGGATCCTCTGATCGTCGTCCTCCTCCCCCGCGTCGCCCGCCCAGGCCGCCTGCTAGGCCAGCTCGAGGAACTCGGCCTCGCACAGCAGCCCATCGCCGTCCGCGTCTGCCGACGCCACCAATGCCTCGGCCTCCTCGACCGGCACGTCCTCGCCCAGCGTCGCCGGTCGCCCGCATGCACCCCCGCAGCTCCGCGGCCGAGATCCTGCCGTCCGCGTCCCGGTCCAGTGACAAGAAGAGCGCCCTCAGATCACCCGTCTTTGTGGCAACCATTCTCGCCGGATGCTTTAGTAGTTGATCTTGACCCTGCCTGTGCTTCCTAGATCCTCTGCTTTGCTATAGAGCTGAAGGTTGCTGCTGCATGATCTTGGAGGTGCGCGTGTGCATATATACTCATGGCGCGACGCGGTCCTTGGAAGCTTCATGGCATGCAGGAAGGGAGGAGAGATGCCGTGGTCACCGTGGACGTACGTACATGCCGTGTGGCGAGTTGGACGTTGGCAGGTTTTTCTTTTTCTTCTGGGTGATCAACGACGGAAGGTTAGTAGTCGTGTGGATGCGAAGCTTTCGTTAGGCATACGTGACTGTAGAAGTGCATGCTTTAGTCAATGCAATCAAAAGACCGATCTGATGGAAGAGACTAGGCAATACAGTTATACGTCAACACTTCCCCTCATGTGTGGCACCCTCCAGCCTAAATGTGAACTGAAAGTGGACTGCAATTTAATTGCGCCAGCCGGGTCTTGAACTTAAAACATCTTGGCTCCGATACCATGTAGAAGTGCATGCTCTAGCCAATGCAACCAAACGACCGATCTGATGGAAAAGACTAGGCAATACAGTTATACATCAACAGTGACTTTATTGTGACGGCCGAGATGGTTCTAGTGGAGGAGAAAAGCTAGGGAAGGCACGGGGCAATTTGTTATCCTTTGGAAACTTCTTCTTTATTATTTTCAGTAGCTTCCCAAATCCGTTGTCAGATACATCATTGTCTGCCTTCCATTGCAGTAATTTCAGTGTGATACCGAGCTTTGTGTTGTCATCTTTGCAATTTGGGTACAACCCTTTTTTGTGATCCTAACATGTTGTCGAACTTCAACTTCTCCCTTTCACTTTGGCATTGTCTCTTTGCATCGACAATGACCCGACGAAGATCATCATCAGGTATATCGTCTGGTTTCTCTTGATCTTCAGCTTCCCCGTTGCAGTGTCACCGTATTCAGGGGGATAGTTGTCATCATCCTCTTCTTCTTCGTTGTCTTCCATCATAATCCCTCTTTCTCCGTGCTTGGTCCAAACATTATAGTGTGGCATGAAACCCTTCTCAAGCAGGTGGAAATGAAGGGTTTTCAAGTTAGAGTAATCCTTCGTATTCTCACAGACAGGGCATGGAAAAGACATAAAACTATTCTGTTTGTTTGCCTCAGCCACTTCGAGAAATTTATGCAGGCCCTCAATGTACTCGGAGGTGCGTCGGTCATCGTACATCCATTACCGGTTCATCTGCGTGCATTATATAATTAAGTGTATCAAAAATTATTACAGAACGTCATGAATAGAGAAGTGACCAAATTAATACAAGTTCATCATCACATTAAAACCAAAATACAATAGTGATCAAATGTTATTACTGAAAAAATAAATACATAAAGTTCATACATAGTTCTCGTAGAACAACATATAGCTCTCTAGAGCATCTAATTAAAACATACATTGAAACTATGAAAAACAATTCAATGCAAGAAATGCGATCATAATGATACCAAGCCTCAGTATCAATGGCATATTTTCTAATCTTTCTAATCTTCAAGCGCATTGCATCCATCTTAATCTTGTGATCATCGACGACATCCACAACATGCAACTCCAATTCCATCTTCTCCTCCTCAATTCTTAAAAAAAAAAATCTTCAAGTAATCTTTTCTTTTTCAACTAAATTTAAGCTCTCGACAAGAGGGTCGGTTGGAAGTTCCGGTTCACATACCTCATAGATAAAAACACATATGTCACGTTGGTCGGCATAATTGTCATAAGCACTAAATGAAATAAATCATAATAAAAGATAATATACCACATCTGAATCATAGATAGGACGAGGCCCGATGGGGGCGGATACTAAAACCATGGCACTATATAATAACAAACAATAAAAAAGTAAGAAAATCATACAAGTATCTATCTAAATCATACAAGTAAGTTTTTTTCTTTTAAAAAGAAGATAAGAACAAGAGGCTCACCACGGTGGTGCCGGCGAGGAGATCGGCCCGGGCGATCGACGGCGGTGAGGACGGGGATGGTACGGGATAGACCGCCAAACCTAGACCAATCTTGGTGAAAATGGAGCTTGCAGGTCGAGCTTGGAGAGGAGAAAGCTTAAGTGTGGCTCGGGCATTTCATTGAACACCTCATGTGCATGCATAGAAGGGAGACAGAGGAGCGCATGCACACACCTCCCACACGGCCAAAAAGCAGAGGAGTGAGCGGGCAGGGGCGAGGGTATATATAGGCATCTCTTTAGTCCCGGTTGGTGGTTAGAACCGGGACAGAAGACTGACTTTTAGTCCCGGTTCCAGCCACCAACTGGGACTAAAGGTGCTGTGCCAGGAGCAAGGCCCATTGGCCCCGGTTCGTGTCTCAAACCGGGACCAAAGGGGTCAGACGAACCGGGACCAATGGGCTCCGAGGCCCAACCGGCACCTTGGCCTCATGAACCGGGACTGATGCACCCATTGGTCCCGGTTCGTTGGAGAACCTGGATTAATGCCCTTTCCTGGCCTGGACCAAAACCCTGTTTTCTACTAGTGAGGGGGTACATATATACGCTTGCACTATCCCGCATACAGACTGAATTGAAGGAGGGATGCCATGAGGAAGAGTAGGAGGAGGGATGTGGTGTGGCTAGTCTTGGTCACCTGGGCCAACTTTATCTGGATATCTACATTGCCTTGCGTTGCCCATACACTGAACTGAAGGTCGAGACTCCATAACACAACTGTATGTATTGTAAATAATTCCATAGCAGCTATATATAAATAGATTAAATTAAAATGTCCAACAGGAAAGATACCATCAGGTGGATGTTGACATCTGATTATGTCTTCACTATAAAATCTTTTTACAGACAACTTCTTATTGTGGACAATGAGTTCTAACAGAAATTAAAAGTGTTTTATGGTCGATGGTTAAGAAGGGCATATTAACCAAAGACAATTTGCTAAGGAGAGCTTGGATAGGTAAACAAATGTCGTGCTTTTTGTGGTATTGTTCATCTTTTTTTTTTCAAACGCTTAGTTGCTAAATTAGTTTGGAGTTTGTTCAAATGTGCTTTCGATTCAAATCTTCTTGACAAGTTAGACATTTGTTTTGGTGTTTGGATTAAAAGTTTTTGAAAGATAAAGAAGAATCTGGTATTGGTGGGGGTTTCTGCCATCTTCTGGGCTACATGGTGAAGAAAATATTGTGTTTGCGAGAAAACACAATTATGTTCCTATTATTCTCATCAAATTGATATGTCAGTGGATATCTTATTGGGCCATTCTATACATAAAGGAAAATCGAAGGGTGCTGATGCTGGGGGTAAGAGTCATAGAGCATGTGGCAAATGAGGTGTATAAAGCTTCAGAAGGGTGGAAACCAGGAGTTCCCAGAATCAGTGGTTGATGCTAGACTAGTGCTTTGGAATTTTTCTGCAGGCTGACCTTTGCTTGGTGATGTCTTTCCCCTAGATGTTGATGTCCACTTTGGTTTTATCTTCTTTATTTGTAGTTGTGGTTTGGCTCTAGGTTTACCTAATATTTGTGTCTGCCCTTGTTTGTGGCGTTGGAGGCAACCCTCTTAATTTGGTGAGCTAGTTTTCTTTCAGATGTTTGGCCGCTTGGTTGAGGATGTTTTTAGCTTTGATGTAGTTGTTCGTGGGTGTTGTAGTTTGTAGGATCTGAACCAAATGATTTCTGCAATAGAAATTAGAAAGGAAGGCTCTCTTTTGCTTAAATAATAAAAGTTCATTGAATTTGTAATTTGGGTAAGTCGATTTTATGGGAGGAGGAATGGTCGGACAAGGAAGAAAGTTGGAGGAAGAAGAAAAAAGGGCGACTGTTGGATCTTAATCTAACGGACTAGAAAATTAACTCAGACAAAAAAAATTTTCAGGCAATTTAAGTATAGTCGGTCCCTAAATAATTTAGTAATGACTATTTTTGTGTGTTTTGTTATGTTGGATGCTATCACTCTGAAGTCAACAATATAACTCGAGCGGAAGATTAAATGAAGTAGCAGGTCCTGCAACCCTCTAAGAGCATCTTCAATAGGCAACGAAAAACCGCTCCACGCGCTATAATTATTATTTTTGGGCGCCGGACAGCTCCAGCAGAAACTGTAAAATAGTGTGCGTGCAAAAAAGGGTTGGGCACGAGCTAAAAAGCGCTACCGCATGCTGCAAATTGGGGCGCCGGATTGCGCACGCTTCACAATTTGCACTGCATGTTTTTTTGGGCGTCGTTTTTGGACATCATAAAACCCAATGTTGGGTCGGGCGCGGTAAAAGTGCTATAGTGACACGCTAAAACTATTTTAGAGAATCTCCAACAGCTGCGCCAAACTAGCGTGCGGGACGTTTTCGCGCGCTCCAGCGGAGGCGGGAAACTAGCGTGCGCGAGAAATGATTGCGCGCGCGGGAAAGGCGGCAGCTCGCGTACTAGATTTGGTGCACCGCGTCCGGCGTGCCTATAAAATTGCAGCGCTCTCTACCGCTCTCTCGTCGCTCCCTCTACCGCTTTCTCTCCTTGCCGCCGACACGCCACCACCGCGCCACCATGCCGCCTCGCCGCCGGGGAGCTTCGGGCTACCGCGGCGTCCGCGTGCGTCCGTCTGGCACCTACTCCGCCGAGATTCGGTCGGGCGATGTGCGTCTCGGCCTCGGAACCTTCAACACCGTCCAGGAGGGCGCCCGCGCATACGACGCTACGGCGTGGCGCCTCCGGCGGTCCCGTTGAGACATGAACTTCACGGACGTGGCGACGTGGGAGCAGGCACAGGAGTTGGTGCCTCCCCCGCGGCTTATCACCGACGAGGATCGTCACGAGAACCGGAGGCAGGAGCGCCGTCTCAGCCCAGCCGAGATGGACGAGGAAGCCATGGCATTGTGGCGCCAACGCTTCCCGCAAGACATCATCAATGAGGAACAGTTCTTCGCCGACAGGAGGGCGGAGAGGGAGGAGAGGAGGGAGGAGCGAGCCGCCTATCGCGAGGACAGGCGAACGCGGAAGGCGGTCGCTAAATTCAACATCGGGCTAGGAGATGCATCGTCCTGGGACTCCAGCGACGAGCGGTTCCTTGACGCCTACGCTCAGACGTTGGAGGAGGACATCACCGAGGCAGAGTCCGAGTCGGAGAATGACGAGTAGTAGTAGTTTTTTATTTTATCTATATATCATAGGAGAAGACTATAAACTATCTATGCACTATTTTGTATCGTAGAAGCAGGCTATGCGACGAACTATCTCACATTTGTACTATCGGAACCAAATGTGTATCGAATCGTAGTTCACACAGTAGGCGTCAAGGAAAAAAAGATGAAATATAGCTCGCCTTCTGGAGCGGCTCGGGCGCGCTTTATTTTGCGGCGGCCACTGGAGCCAGCGCACCGCCGCGCGCAAAAACTGCCTCACCCAGTGTTGTATTCTGATTTCTAGCGCGCCGCGCGTTGAGCGGCTGTTGAAGATGCTCTTAGCGCGCGAAATTTTTGTGCGCCTGTTGAAGATGCTCTAAAGGGATAGGTGGCGAGGATGACAAGTCAATCCCTTCACATTCTTTTTTAATTCATTTTGGGCAGCTCAATTCCTAAAGAAACCCACAATCCAATTCCAAGAGCACGGACAATCGATCAAAACCAAAGGTATTCACATAGATCAATTACTGTCTGTGCATCACCACTACAACTTTGTACTAGTACCTGGTAAGAATCGAATGAATGAATAAATGAACGAACGAGCGAAGGAATATATGATTGGGTCCAGGCGCTACGTAGCTAGCTCATCATGATCTTGAACTCGTCGAAGCTGAGCACGCCGTCGCCATCGAGGTCGAACCGGCAGATCATGGCGCGGCACTCTCCGGCGCCCCGCTCGGCCCCGAGCCTGCCGAGCATCCTCCCCAGGCTGGCCGGCGTGATACACCCCTGCCCCTCCATCTCGTACATCCCGAACGCCTCCCTCAGCGCCCGGATCCTCTGCTCGTCGTCCTCCTCCCCCGCGTCGCCCGCCCAGGCCGCCTGCTGCTCGGCGCCAGCTCGAGGAACTCGGCCACGCACAAGAGCCCGTCGCCGTCCGCGTCCGCCGACGCCACCAGCGCCTCGGCCTCCTCTGCGGGCACATCCTCGCCCAGCGTCGCCCGCATGCACCCCCGCAACTCCGCCGCCGAGATCCTGCCGTCCGCGTCCCGGTCCAGTGACAAGAAGAGGGCCCTCAGCTCGCCCGTCTTTGTGGCAACCATTCTCGCCGGATGCTTTAGTAGTAGATCTTGAGTTCTTGACCCTGCCTGTGCTTTCTAGATCCTGTGCTTTGCTATAGAGCTGAAGGTTGCTGCTGCATGGTCTTGGAGGTGCGCGTGTGCATATATACTCATGGCGCGACGCGGTCCTTGGAAGCTTCATGGCATGCAGGGAGGGAGGAGAGATGCCGTGGTCACCGTGGACGTACGTACATGCCGTGTGGTGAGTTGGACGATGGCAGGTTTTTCTTTCGGAATCAATAAATCCCGAACGTGGCACGTTTTAGCTTCTCGTCCCGAACGTGCTCATTGCCATTGGATCAAAACGCACACATCTTGACGCTCTCGGCTCGCCACGTCATCCCAGCGGCTCGTTCGGGACGAGGGCAAAGTCTCCCGAACGCCTTTTCTTTTTCACTGGCCCACCACACTGTCTCCTTCACCTTATCCATTCCCTACACTCCCACATAGCAAAATCCCGAGCGACCCTGCGGCTCTCCATGGGCGGAGGCAGCGGCGATTCCGGAGTTTCCCGGCGTGCGCTGTGGAGGAGAGTGGAGGTGGAGGTCCGGCGACGAGCTGCCTGGGACAGCGGCATGGACGCGTCCGCGATGGGGGAGACGCGATGGAGTCCTCCCCTATACCGTCCTCTCGTCGGCGAAGAGTGAATCTCCCTCCATGGGATCTCGCGGGCTCACCTCGAGGTCGAGCTCGACTGTGGCCAGGCCCGCCACGCCCTCTATGGTCAGTTCCGGCGGCCCTGCAGCCCGCTTCCGCTTGCCCCGCCGTTCCCCGCCTCCGTCCATCGACGGGGGAGCTCTGGATTTTGCGGGTGGAGGCCATGGACGCTGGTGGCAAGCAACCTTTGCCATGCCCCGTCCCCCTCTCCAACTCTTCGATGATCCTCTTCAAGGTCGGCGGCGGCGGTGGCGACGACGAGGGAGCCGAGCATGCGGCGGCTGGATCGAGCGCGTGGAGGCGCACTGCGCGCGCGGTCTCGCATCATCTTCTGTGCAAGCAAGTCGCTGCGCCACCAGGGAGCTCGAGGCGGCCGTGTCGTGCACCCAATCCACCGAGTGTCGCCTCCTGCACCAGGATGCCGTCTTCGCCCGCCTCTACCAGGCCTGCCTCCTCTCCTGGGTGCAATTTGTCGAGCAGCTTGTGCGCAGCCAGCTGGTCTGCTGCTCTTGTGTGCGGGGGTCTGATAGGCGGTGAGCAGGATCTTGTGCTGTGGTCTGATGGGTTTGGTTGGTGAGCAGGATATTGCGCTAGGTTCAGGTTCAATGCCAAGGGCACCATAGACTGCGACAGGTACCAACAGAAGATGTTTCATTTTGTTATTGCTAGTGTGGCAGGATTCTAGATGCAATATGTTTCGTCAACTAATGTTTGTGTGGGTTCATGGTATACTTGATGGCTATGCATGACTCTGAAACTCATCTAAGTAATCTGGTTCACACTTTGTTCCTTTGTAGATCGATGCTACTACTGATGAAGTTGGTAAATTTCATTTTTATTAACCTTGGCAAATTTATTTCATTGGTCATGGTTATTTAGTATTTTGACCATGGCAAATTTAGTTAACAAATCATGGCATATTTTATTTTGTCGTTAATTAAGCATGGAAGTTTTATTTTCCTTTTTTGATCATGGTAAATTTAGTAATTGACAACTACAAATTTAGTTTATACACCATGGCAAATTATAGTTTCATTTATTTGCATGTCAAATTTACTTTAATTTCCAAGACGATGGCAACTTTTTAGTAGATCATCATGGCAATTTTACAGGACAATGTCAAACTTTTCTTACCATGGCAATTTTTCAGTGAATTTGCCATGTCAAATTCACTAGACCTCCCACGACAAAATCAAAAACATGCCCATGGCAAGTTTGGTTTTTTCAAGCCGATGTCAAACTTTTCTTGCCATGGCAAGTTTCTCTTTTCAAGTCTTTGTCAAACTTTTTCTTGCCATGGCAACTTCTTTTTTCAAGGCGATTTCAAACTTCATCACTAGATGTCCCACAGCAAGTTCACTTACATGCCCATGGCAAGTTTCTTTTTTCAAGCCAATGCCATACTTGTCTTGCCATGGAAACTTTCTTTTTCAAGACGATGTCAAACTTTTCTTACCATGGCATTTTTTTGTGAATTTGCATGGCCAAATTCACTAGATGTCCCACGGCAAATTCACTAACATGCCCACGGCAAATTTCTTTTTGCAAGCCGATGTCAAACTTTTCTTGCCATGGCAACTTTTTTTTTCTAGACGATGTCAAACTTTTCTTACCATGGCATTTTTTTAGTGAATTTGCCATGGAGAACTTACGTAAATTCCCATGGCAATTTTTATTTTTTTTGTTGCCATGGCAAGTTTTACTTTTTATTTGCCATGGCTAATTTACCTTTTGTTAACATGGAAAATTTACCTAAATTCCCATGGCAATTTTTAGCTTTTATTGCAATGGCAAGATTTACTATTTATTTGACCTTTATTGACATGGCTGATTTTACTTTTTTTGCCATGTCAAATATATGCAAATTTTAATATGATTTTGGTTATGATCATGGCAAATTTAACTATATGCACCATGACCATTCTTTCTTCCTTTTTGCAACATGGCAAATTTCTTTTGCACAGGACCATGGCAAATTAAGTCTATGCATCATGGAAATTTTATTGTATGGATCATGGCATTTTGTAGTCTACATTTTAGTCTATGGATCATGCCATGACATTATAGCCTATGCATTTCTACCATAAGATCATGGCAACATTCCGTAGGTTTTTTCATTTATTTTTTAATACGCATTTTTTTCCTTGTACAATGGAAAATTTACAAGTACTTACTTTTTAAAAATTAACATCCCCCTCCCCAAAAAAAACTCGCCATGTATTTTTTTAGAAAATAAAATTTGTAAAACTTGCCATGTGTAACATTTTTGCCTTTGTTCATATTCATCGTCACAATTTTGTACTAAATTTTCTTTATTTAGCATGCATGTTTTATTTTTGTAATGTACTGAACGTAGCCATTTTTCGTGTGCCTCAGTTGGCAATTAATCACTCACTGTAAATCCTAATGCAGTATCATTTTCTGAATTTTCTGTATTGTACAGTTTTTTCTCTACTAGTTTTAGATCTGTCAACATTTTTCTCTATATTTTTGGTGCAAAGGGAATTTTGTTTGGGCCAGGAAGCTAGTATTGGGCCTGTCTGGTCAGGCGTTTGTGCTGAGAGGCTGTTCGTATCAAACAGAACAGTTCGGTCGATCCCTCCTCCCGTGCCGAACGATACGTTCAGTCTGGTGCCTCCCAGACCGAACGTTCGGCCGTTATGGGCGTCCTTTTACTCTTAGTGACATGTCAAATTTCACTTTGTTTTTTTTACATGGCCATTTTATTGTATAGAGCATGGAAATTTAAATTTAAATATGATGGCAAATTTACATTTCCAGAACATGACAAATTTTAATATGTAGCCATGCAAATATACTTGTGTAGCCATTGCAATTTTTTAATTTATTTCCATGGCAAAATCACACGATTTTTGCCATGGAAAAATTTAGTCCTTTTTGCCATGGCATACTTTTAATGATGCAAATTTTACTTTAGTTTTGCCATGGAAAATTTATTTTAAAGAGCATGGCAAATTTACATTTTCTGGAACGTTGCAAATTTTTACTATGTAGCATGGTAAATATACTTGTGTTCCCATGGCAATTTTTCATGGCAAAATTTAATCCATTTTTGCCATGGCAAAATTTACTCCATTTTTTTGCCATGGAAAAATTTACTCTATTTTTGCCATGGCAAAAATACTTTTATTCACATGGGAAATTTTAGTTTAACTTGCCATGTGAAGTTTTTCTGCCTTTTACATTTGTGTATTGAAAGATGGCAAAGTTAAGAAATTTTTCTCATTGTTTTTTTTTTTGCGTTTTCGAGCTTTTTTTAGCACAGCAGTATGCAATTTTTGAGCTTTTTTTAGCGCCTCACTTTTTCTGTTTCTGGGCTAACGAGTTGTGTGCCAAGTGAGCCAACAGGGGGGTCGTTTGGGACCGGACATTTTCTGACCGAACTAAATCGTTTGGTAGGTTCCCCACGATGTAACGAACGACTTGTTCGGGTTGGGGGTCTCCAAGCCCGAACGTTCGGTAGTTATTGACGTCCTTTTCTTTTTCTTCTGGGTGGTCAACCACGGCAGGTTAGTAGTCTTTTGGATGCGAAGCTTTCGTGGGGCATACCGCATACGTGACTTTGGCGTGACGGCCGAGATGGGTTCTCGTGGAGGAGAAAAGCTGGGAAAGGCACGGGGAAAATCTGCTTCGAGGACTGAAAAGTTCGACGTTGGCTGCGCGTGCGGTCCGACTTGGCAGGGTTGACGTGTGAGCCTTGTGCGTTTGGCGTGTGTGCGTGGGTGCCAACCATTTGGTTGGGAGCGCTGATGCAAAAGCAAGGCTCACTCAGCACGCACGTACGAGTACGGGCTGCCGCTGCTCACCGATGGTGCGGTGGTGCTGTCCGGTGCACATAAGGTGCTTATTAAATTGTCAAAAAGAGAAAGGGGGAGGAATAAGAAAGTTCATGCTGACATGTGAGCCCCCACGGGTCATAACAGTGAACTTAACGGTCCATCCTAATGGAGTTGACTTTTGCGTCACGTCTCTGCTGACAAGCAGGCCCCTCCTGCTGTAAATGCGTTTAAGTCGTCTAAACCGGCCACTATCCGTGGTCGCTTTAGAAAAAAAAAATTTAGGTTCAGCTAGTAGTTTTTGCTGATGATTTTAAATTAGTAGTTCCGTAGGATCGAGATCTTAATTAAATGTGGTAGTTTTTTATTAAATACTTCAACATGTAAGCATTTGTTTCACCTGTTTCACCTCTTTCGTAGATTTATTTTTTCTTGAAAAAAGATGATATTTTTACCTGCATCAGATACAATGTACATGTATCCGCTGTCCACTCGTGCTTTGGGATTTCTGCCATATTTTCTGATACTTTTTGTAGAATTTACCTTATTTGGCTTGTTTCAGAGTATTATATGGTGTTTAAAGTTATACATTTTTTTAGTTATTTGTACTAGTGTGTGCATACAGTAAAACAACGATCAATATTGCATCATAGAGACAACGTCCACATCTAAAGCCATCGAATAGATGTTATTTGTGATCCTGTGGAGGAGATGGAGCTCGGCGCTGCATGTTGGCGGTGCTCTGGTTTGGTCTTCCGGGTGGCAACGCAGCAGTTACTCATCTTAGCTCTTGGGAGAGCGTCTTTATCTTCCGACGAATCGGCGCCTCGTGCAAGGCGAGGCGACAGGGAGTCTCTTTCGGAGATGGAGGATATCATATCTGATCTAGCCGGAGCCCATGGAGCTCACAATGGTTTACTTTCAATCTGTGAGTTATCTCTCCTCAAGGCCTTCCTGGTGTCACTAAGGCGGACTGCGTTCGGTGGAGGGCTTTCTTCTTCAAGCTGATCTTGGTTTTTAGTTTTCTTCATCTTTGCTTGTAGGTTGTATGAAGCTTGCTAGCTGTTGCGGAGCACTATATATCTCTTAGCTAGTTTTTTTCATGTTCCTGTAAGTGGGTTGATCCTGTAATCCTGCCACTTGATGGCTTTGTTAATTCAAAGCCGGGCTCGACTTGAGACTTCGTTCTAAAAAATTGATTTGGACATGTGGCCAGCATTGCCCGTCTAGCTCAGTCGGTAGAGCGCAAGGCTCTTAACTGGACTTGGGTTTGAGCCCCAAGGTGGGCGTCCTGTTTTTTTGCATTTACCTTATGGATTTAATAGGACAAAATTAGTTGAACTTGTTTTAAAAAACTTTCTACCCTTTTCCTTTTAATTCACAAGTTCAATGTTTCATATTAGTTTACTAAATGATCCCACCATCGTTGACTACATGGAATAAGGCCAAAAAACGCAAACAAGTGATATGCATCATAAAAACTTTATTGTTGACTACATGGAATAATGCAGAAAAAATGCAATCCAGTGATTTGCGTCATAAAAGTGAAATAAAAAATGAGGATATTTAAAGTTGTGATGTTCCACCAGGACCCAATGAAGAAAATTGCACAACACAATATCCTTCTAAATTGGACTAATCTTAGAGATTTGAAAAGCCGCACGAGTCGAATATTGTGAGAACCAAATGATGCAAAGATTTGTATCGAGTTCGTGGGAAAGAACTACGAACAACGTGTTGCAAATATATCCCTTAGAAGATTTCTACCACGTTATTTGCAAACTCATCTACTAAGTTTTTTTTTTGTCTTACACACTACCTCAACCATGACTGTTATTTCCACACAAGATGATTGGAACTCTAACATTGAACCTAAGTTTTTCAACAAAAACATACATGCACAGTTGGAGCAAAAGAGACCAAAGAAATAAAACTTCCGCTTGCATACTAATTAATGAGTAGCATGTGTCAACACAAGCAATGTGGTAAGTTTTGAGAATAATAGTTTGTAGCGTCGGTATAATTTCAGATACAAACCCAGTCTGATTGGGTTGGCTTTAGGTTTCGAGCCGATTTGAGAGATGCTAATTCTTTGGTACGACCTAGTTCGGTGCCCAAGAATGACAATAGTCATTTTAGACAGAACCAAAATAAAAACTAAATGAATGACACAACACACATGAGTTGTATTCTAAAACATTCCTGCATGCTACACAAACAATATGAACCTGTATCTTGATACAAAGAATGGAGAATGGCATCTCACATAAACTTAATAGTCTTATATTCTAGAAACCACCAAAAAAATTGTTAGATTTATACACTCTAAAACACTCCCTATGATGTTTGAAGATATTTAAAGATACTATGGACTACTAGGGTATAGATTAAAACTTTCATAAATAGGGGTCGTAATCTAATTTTTGTAGGAATTTGCACTCTATCTTGGGCATGCTTATATTTAGGGTGAAATGCATCTTTACAAAGGATCTGCTCAAAGCCCAACCTATAAAAAAATAGAAAATATAATTTCTCTTTAGTACAAAAGGTTATATTTCTAATGCTAAAAACTAGAACAATATTAAAACTTTGTACCATAATAAGCATGGACACGATGGCATTATTAATTATAAATAAAATAGTATTTAAGAAATCTACTAAGATGCAAACAGAACATGGAATAGATTTAGGGAAAAAGTTCAAATATGGGGAAATAAAAAAGTTTAGTACAAATAGATGTGAAGGATCAATTTTAACTTTCTATAAATTCGCAGACTAGTTAAACTGTTTAGATTCTCGTGCATTGCGACCAAATACATGTGGTTGTGAAGTTTAAAAGTGTAAGAAAGTTGTAGGTCAATAATAATCAATGTTGAATAACACTCATGAACAAAATGAGAAATTGTGAATAGAAACTTTAACATATGTCATGTTTGCATACAAGACGAATAAGACTGCGGTTATGACGGCATCGCAATATGTGTCCACTAGTGCAGAACAGGCCTTTATCACCGGTTCGTAAGGGCCTTTAGTGCCGGTTCTGCAACCGGCACTATGGAGTGGAGACTAAAGGCCCCCCCTTTACTACCGGTTCGGCACGAACCGGCGCTAAAGTGCCACCACGTGGCACGAGCCAGGCCCAGGTGCTCGTAGACCATTAGTACCGGTTGGTAGCACCAACCGGTACTAAATGTTTGGGGGGGTTTTGGTTTTAATTTTTATTTTTCCATTAATTTTGTGTTTTCCATTTAATTCTTTTTTGTTTGCTGGTATTTTACGATACTACATATTGTACACGTTATGCATATATATAAGTAGATTTTCTTGTAGAACCGATCATATATATATAATCGAATGTCTCACAACCATCATTAATTATTCACACATACACATGTATATATATATACAATTTCTCCTACATGTTGCCTTGGTGCCTTCGGAGCACGATGACAAGTGGTTCATGGGGGCGGTAGCGGGTAATAGTATTCTCCTTTGGGATCTATGACCTGGTCGAGCAAAAATCCCGCTATTTCCTCTTGAAGTGCTCGTATGCGCTCCTCTGATAGGAGCTTGTCCCGCACCTCTTGAACCGTTAAGAAGGAGATCAATATGCATGTGTATTAGTTGTGTGACTAGATATCGACAATCATGTAAGATTTGTAAATAGTGTTCTGGCAAACGTACCCAGTCCTGTCTATCAGATCTGCTCCTTTCGGACGCCATCATGCGAATGTTCTCGCAAACGTAGTATGCACACACTTCAGTCCCCGGCGCCTGCTTCAGGGCCTTTACGACAATAGAATTTAATCAGATAATAATTAATCAAGCATGTTAATTAATTAATGGTATTGAAACAAGAATTAAAGAGATGGTAGCTAGCTAGTACTACTTAATTACTTACCTTGGGTCGATACCAACATAGCTTTTGTCGCCATTTTCCTGGAGTCACCTTGATGTACTTTGCCCAAGCCCTGCCCGCCGGCAAAGAAAATTAATAAAGGGGTTATTAAAAATAGTTCATATCAGGAAATGACGAACTAAATAGGCCGAGATATAGTTAATAATGATTGAAATAACCTGTCGACTATCCCCTTCACGATGCTGTAGTCACTATTTTTTTAAGTAGTGAGTCCAGTACTTCAACTTTTCCTTCGTCAACTTTAATGTCTAACAAGATCCAGTGGAAGCTGCATGCGCATACGTTTGCATGTATAAATTAAGCGGGCATGTGCATAACACTAATCAACTATAACCCTAAACCCTATACACTTATTAACATCTAGCTAGTAAGCAAAAACAGAATTTGTAGTACAAGACAGTGTGACTCACTCGAAGTTGTAAGGAAGTAGTATATCTTCATTGCTATTGAGGCGCTTCAAGAACTCTAGCATGCATTTCTCTACATCTTGTCTACACCATTCCAATTTCCATGTGTATTCATTAACGGTATTTGGGTCAATGAACCCAATGCCATAGCGTCCAGCTTTTTTCATTTCATACATCTTCATCCTGCATAATACCACAGAAAAGAATATATAGTGAGGATATATAATTACAGGTAATTAATGATCAATCAATGAGCACTAGAGCTAGCTTGAGACTTAAATTACAGAAAGAAATCACTTACAGACAATAGCAACTGACGATAGATTTGTCGAGTGCATCTTGATTGAATAACTGAAATAGTTCTGAATACTCAATGGCCAGAGCTTTCTTATGGAAGTAATGATCTTCCTCGACTTGCACCATGAGGGACTCTCGATTGGAAATCTTGGTAATTTTCATGTACCAATCATGCAATTCATACATTCTCGTTGGGAGGTTCTTGACCTCCTCGGGCTCGACCAAAGGTTGGCCCCGGACATATTTCCGTTTTATTTCCTCCTCTCTAAGCGGAGGCATGGGCTCGATCTCGAGGAGTTGTCCAACAGTGATCTTGAGCATTTCAGCCTGCATTATATGCTCCTCGGTTATTACCACATCGCCCAGCTCGGGAACGTAAACGGTTTGCCCACAATAATATTGGGCGCGCGTACTCTCATGTGTTGTTGGCACAACAAGCGGGGGGGGGGGGTCGATTGCGCCGCCTGTTCTCCCAGCTGGGGAACGGTTTTCCCGCATTTTTTGACAGCTGCTTGTTGGCTCGAGCTCGAGCTCGCTTCTTTCTGTAGTCGTGCTCGATGTGCCTTCTTGATTTGGCGCTCATAGTCTGAGTCAACAGGCTTGGGAGCTGGTGGTCTAGCCATACGAATGAAGTGGTCAATCTTTTCCTCAGGCACTTTCTCCCTCGGCGGCGTTGCCGGTTTCGGTCGAAAATGAGCGTCCACTTCGGCCCGCACTATTGCATCGTTTTGCTCCTCGGTCATGTCGTAAGGCCTCTGAGGAAGAGGAGCGAGGCTGCTTGGACCATATTTATATCGCTTGTCTCCGCCTGTACTTTCTGTACTACCTCGACTCGTACCGCTACGCACCATAGCTGCGGCGTGTCTCTTCTGCGATTGCTTAGGCGGCGGAGACGGCTGACGTGGCTTAGTTGGAGCAGGAGGAGTGGCCTGACGCTGTGCCGGACTTGAAGCAGGAGGTGTGGCCTGACACGGTGTCGGACTTGAAGCAGGAGGTGTGGCCTGACGCTGTGCCGGACTTGAAGCAGGAGGTGTGGCCTGACACGGTGGCGGACTTGGAGGAGCGGGAGTCTGCTGACACGGTGGCGGACTTCGAGGAGGAGTCGGCAGACGCGGTGTCGGTGGACTTCGAAAGATGATGCAATCCTTTTTCCATAGGATGAAACGATGTATGGCCTCTCCCAGTGTTTGCTCGTCGTCACCTCCAGGAATGTCAAGCTCTAGCCCCGAATATGGGCCCACCACCTCATCAACCAAGACACGAGCATAGCCCTCTGGAATCGGGGCGCAATGGAAGGTTGCTTCGGGGGTAATTGTAAAAGCAACGGCGTTCGCCACCTTCATGGATATGTTCTTCATTTTGTAGTGTAGCTCACAGTTAGTGTTCTCTATGATGTCATCCACAGGGTATGTATCCAGCAGTGCGTCGCCCGGGGCGGAACCAACGCTGCTTCTCGGCATGGATGGGACGGTGCTATCCAATGCTGGATGATCATCCGCTTGCTGCTGCCGCTGCTGAGACCCCCTTTCCTGGCTAAGTGAGTCGATCTGCTGCTGCTGCTGCTGCTGGAATTTGAGTGCCAAGTCCGCGTGCCTTGCTTCTAGGCCTTGAAGGCGTTCCGCGTCCTGCTTCCTCTGCTCCTCCTCCAGCTTCCTCTTCTTCTCCTCCTCCATCTTCTTTCTTGCACGGGTCCTGTAGTCGTCGTTCCATTCCGAAAAGCCCTCATACCAGGGAATAACGCCCTTGCCTCGTGTTCTTCCCGGGTGTTCAGGATTTCCCAGGGCGCGCGTAAGCTCGTCGTTCTCTCTGTTGGGCGTGAACACCCCCTTTCGAGCATCTTCTATTGCGTCAAGTAACTTTTGTTCTGCTCCGTTTAGACTTGCCTTCTTCGAAACCAGGCCTGTCTTCGGGTCCAACGCCCCCCATGCGCATAGAACCAAGTTCTGCACCTGGGGGGCCAGCTCCTAGTAACCGGAGTGACCCCTGCATCCTCCATCTCTTGCTCAGACTTATCCCACTTAGGCATTGCCACCGCGTAGCCACCTGGACCCAGCCTATGGAACTGCGTCTTTTTTGCGGCATTGGCCTTGTTTTTTCTCGACCGTTCCTTAGATAATTCTGATTCCTTGAATTTCACGAAAGCGGGCCAGTGTTCTCTTTGCTTCTCCAGTGTTCCCTTGAATTCTGGAGTCTTCCTTTCTGCAGCGAGGTAGTTGGCCCATACAGTTTTCTTGTGGGTGTTGAATGCAATTGCCATCTTCTTAAGAGCAGCGTCCTTGACTTTCTGCACATCTGCATCAGTGAAATAATCTGGTAGGGTGAAATGTTCCATCAGAGATTCCCAAAGCTTTTGTTTTGCTCTGTCGTCGACCCAAGTAACATCTGGGCGTTTAGTTTTTGGCTCTTTCCATTCTTGAATGGAGATCGGGAGTTGGTCCTTCACAAGAACTCCGCACTGACGAACGAACTTGCTCGCAATGTTCTTAGGCGTGAGGGGTTCGCCACTAGCTTTGATGGAATCGATGTTGTACTTTACACCCTCCTTCAACTTTTTGCTCGGGCCGCGCTTTGTCCTGCTGTCTGTAGAAGCAGATTTGCTCGATCCGGAGGGCTGAAAGAAGAAAGATCGATTCGTTAATATATCTTCAAATAAAAAAACATGTGATGATCACTAGATGCCTGCTTATATAAATATACCTCGCCGGTAGTCTTTGTTATTTCAAGATCAACATTGTATTCGTCATCATAATCATTGTCTGCGTCATCATAATCATAATCATAGTTCATGACTTCATCAGCTCGGTCGTCGAGATCGAATATCTTATCATCACCCTCCCCGGTATTGTTCAGATATTGGGAGCCGTCATTTGCTTCATTCAGATCATCTGGCCTGCTAGGGCTGCGTATGATCTCGAACAGGGCCTCTTCTCCCTCTCTGCCGGTATTGTCCGCCATAGCTTTTATTTAACTAATACAGAAGAAATATAAAACAATTAAGTATTCAAATTACAATGCATGGATGCAATCAATAAGGAAAAACTGAATCATATAGTACATAATATGCATCGTCTCGAATAATATATAATCTCGAATACATCGTCTCGAATAATATATAATCTCGAATACATCGTCTCGAATAATATATAATCTCGAATACATCGTCTCGAATAATATATAATCTCGAATACATCACTGGCTAGGTAGCTAATAAAGATCGAATACTATAGAAGAATCTAGGCCACTCGCGGTTCCTGGGGCGCGGGCGGTGGACACCCAAAGACAAGGAACCATCACAGGATCATATCTCCGGTCATCTGCCCAAAGAACCTGCCAGGTATTGGAGAACCTGACGTCCATAGCAGCCATGTAGCGATGGACGTGCTCGTCCTCCTCCCTGACACGACGACGCACCACCTCCGGCGGGGCCGGCTCCCTCTGCACCGAATGTGGCCCACGCGAACGCCACCAAAGGAGATCAGGATCGACGACGGGACCCGAGGCCGGGTTCCTCACCAAGCGGCGCGCCCCTCCAGGTAGCACCTCCCAGTGCCAGCCCGGCGGAGCCCAATCCCGGACATGGGTCAGCCGGACGTCGTCGCGAACGGGTCGACGGCGAGGATGCGGGCCGGGCATCGTCGAGAACAAATACTATATGCCCGCAAAAAGTAACATTTTTTAAATGATTGGATTGTGATAACTAAAATTCTATATGCAAATTCTAACAATTTGACATTAATCTAATTCATCTAACTAAAACTAATTCTAAAATTTCTAACATTTCTATATATATAACTAATATTTCTATAACATTTCTAATATTTCTATAACTAAAAAACAGAAAAATTGCTAACATTTCTATAAATATTTCTATAACTTAAAAACAGAAAAAAAAATTATAACATTTCTATATAACTAACATTTCTATAACATTTCTAATATTTCTATAACTAAAAAACAGAAAAATTTCTAACATTTCTAATAATATTTCTATAACTAAAAAACAAAAAAAATCTAACATTTCTATAAATATTTCTATAACTAAAAACATAAAATTACTAACAATTTTACAACTAATTAACAATGTGTGTGTGTGTGGACATGGCGGCCGGGGCAGGCGCTCACCGGCGAGGCGAGGCGACGGGCGGCGGCGACGGGGACGGCGACGGGCGGCGATGACGCGGATGGCGACGATGGGGACGGGGACGGGGCGGCGACGACGGGGACGGGGACGGCCGGGGGCGACGACGGGGACGGGGCGGCGACGACGGGGACGGGGCGCGACGGGGGCGTCGACGAGGGGTGGCGACGGGGGCGTCGACGGGGGCAGCGACGGGGGCGGGGCGACGGGGCAGAGGAGAAGAAGCAGATGAAAACTGACGAAATTTCTAAGTGCTGCTTATATAGGATGGGCCTTTAGTACCGGTTGGAGCCACCAACCGGTACTAATGGTCAAATTTGGCCAGCCCAAGCGGCAGGAAGCGCACCCCTTTAGTACCGGGTGGTGGCACCAACCGGTACTAAAGACCCCCCTTTAGTACCGGTTGGAGCCACCACCCGGTACTAAAGGGTGTGCGCTGCCAGGCGAGGGCGCAGAAGTTTAGTCCCACCTCGCTAGTTGAGGAGCGCCAGGACCAGTTTATAAGCCCCGACGCGGGCACTGCATTGAGCTCCTCTCAATAGCAGGCCTTCTGGGCCTACCTCTCCTACTCTGCCTGTGGGCCTACTGGGCTTGCGGGCCTGCATCCTGGCCCAACTACAGGTTGGGTTTCTAGTCGTATGCAGGCCGCTCTGGCCCAGTAGGTGGGCTTTTTTATTTTCTTATTTTTTTGCTTTTATTTTGGTTATTTATTTTGAGTTGTTTTTTGCTGTATTTAGAGTTTCTTTGGGAATATTTTTGCTTTAGGTACAAAAAATTACAAACTTTCTGTTAGTGCCGGTAGTTTACAAATTTGAATAGTTTACATTTTGAATTATTTGAAATTTGTGTGAATCACTAGTTTGTGAATAACTTAACTTTGAAAATAGATTTTCAGTGATTCTTTTTTCTTATGTTTAATATTAGTGTGTTTTATCATTATATTCAATTTGGTAATGCTTAGGTTATTTAAAAAATGAAATCCCTTTGTAACGGATGAGTTTTCGTCCGAAACCCTGATACTTCGAAAGAGATTGTCCATTTTATACACGAAGTGCATCCAGTTTTTGCGGTAACCCTCTCTACTTTTTTGCACATGCTATGTGGGTGAAATTATGATACCATGCCAACTTTCAACCTTTTCTGAGTTCATTTGAAATGCTTTTCAATTTCAGGGTCATTTAGCTGAAAAAATCAGTAAATGCATGAAAGAATTTGTTTGCACATAAAATTTCTTCGCGTTTCAAATGCCAAAACACATAACTACCCTAACTATTACAGAGATTCCCTCCTGGGTGTGAAACACAGAAGAAATTGATGATAGTGAAGCCGATCACATCCCAGATCTTTGGGTGTGAAACTTTTTCTTCGCGTATGTCCCTTTGCGCCGTAGCCATGGAAAATCTTCATCATTTAACTGGATGCTCGGGTCAATATTCACTGTGAATGGAGCAATTTCATCAAACTTTTCATAATCTTCTGACATGTCTGTCTTGTCATCCACTCCCACGATGTTTCTCTTCCCAGAAAGAACTATGTGGCGCTTTGGCTCATCGTATGATGCATTCGCTTCCTTATCTTTTCTTTTTCTCGGCTTGGTAGACATATCCTTCACATAGAAAACCTGTGCCACATCATTAGCTAGGACGAATGGTTCGTCTGCATACGCAAGATTGTTGAGATCCACTGTTGTCATTCCATACTGCGGGTCTTCCGTTACCCCATATCGTGTCATATTGACCCATTTGCACCGAAACAAAGGGACCTTCAAATCACGTCCATAGTCAAGTTCCCATATCTCCTCTATGTAACCATAATATGTTTCCTTTCCCGTCTTGGTTGTTGCATCAAAGCGGACACCACTGTTTTGGTTGGTGCTCTTCTTATCTTGGGCGATCGTGTAAAATGTATTACCATTTATCTCGTACCCTTTGAAAGTCATTATATTCGAAGATGGTAACTGGGACAGCGAGTACAGGTCATCTTCAATAGAGGCGTCATGCATGGTACGTGTCTGCAACCAGCCGGCGAAACTCCTGGTTTGTTCACGTGTAATCCAGTCATCAGACCGCTCCGGGTGTTTGGAGCGTAGAAAATTCTTGTGTTCGTCCATATACGGAGCCACCAAGGCGGAATTCTGTATAACTGTGTAGTGTGCTTCAGTGAGAGAATGTCCGTCCATACATATTTTTTGATTCCCTCCTAGCGTGCCTTTTCCATCCAGTCTGCCCTTATGCCGCGATTCAGGAACACCAATCGGCTTAAGGTCAGGAATAAAGTCAATACAAAACTCAATGACCTCCTCATTTTCATGGCCCTTGGAGATGCTTCCTTCTGGCCTAGCACGGTTATGAACATATTTCTTTAAGACTCCCATGAACCTCTCAAAGGGGAACATATTGTGTAGAAATACAGGACCCAAAACGCTAATCTCTTCGCATAGGTGAACTAGGACGTGCGTCATGATGTTGAAGAAGGATGGTGGGAACACCAACTCGAAACTGACAAGACATTGCACCAAATCATTCTCTAACCTTGGTATGATTTCTGGATCGATTACCTTCTGAGAGATTGCATTGAGGAATGCACATAGCTTCACAATGGCTAATCGAACGTTATCCGGTAGAAGCCCCCTCAATGCAACCGGAAGCAGTTGCGTCATAATCACGTGGCAGTCATGAGACTTTAGGTTCTGGAACTTTTTCTCTGCCATGTTTATTATTCCCTTTATATTCGACGAGAAGCCAGACGGTACCTTAATACTGAGCAGGCATTCAAAGAAGATTTCCTTCTCTTCTTTGGTAAGAGCGTAGCTGGCATGACCCTGATGTATGCCGTCTTTTCCATGCATACGTTGCTGGTCCTCCCGTGCCTCAGGTGTATCTTTTGTCTTCCCATACACGCCCAAGAAGCCAAGCAGGGTCACGCAAAGATTCTTCGTCACGTGCATCACGTCGATTGCAGAGCGGACCTCTAGATCTTTCCAATAGGGCAGGTCCCAAAATATAGATTTCTTCTTCCAGATGGGTGCGCACCTGTCAGCGTCATTCTCAACAGGTTGTCCGCCAGGACCCTTTCCAAAGACTACCTTCAAATCCTTTACCATATCATGTACATCAGCACCAGTACGGTGGCGAGGCTTCGTCCGGTGATCCGCCTCACCTTTGAAATGCTTGCCTTTCTTTCTTACGGGATGCCTGCTCGGAAGAAATCGACGATGTCCCAGGTACACATTCTTCCTACAATTGTCCAAATATATACTGTCGGTATCATCCAAACAGTGCGTGCATGCGCGGTATCCCTTGTTTGTTTGTCCTGAAAGGTTACTGAGAGCAGACCAATCATTGATGGTCACGAACAGCAAGGCCTTTAGGTCAAATTCTTCCCCCATGTGCTCATCCCACGCACGTACACCTGTTCCATTCCACAGCTGTAAGAGTTCTTCAACTAATGGCCTTAGGTACACATCAATGTCGTTGCCGGGTTGCTTAGGGCCTTGGATGAGCACTGGCATCATAATGAACTTCCGCTTCATGCACAACCAAGGAGGAAGGTTATACAAACATAGAGTCACATGCCAGGTGCTATGGTTACTGCTCCACTGCGACCCGTCAGCGGGTACTCCTTCCCGTTCTTTCTCTCAATTTTTCTCCACTGCGACCCGTCAGCGGGTACTCTCAACTTTCCGTGTTTCTTACGGTCTTCTCTGTGCCATCGCATCGCCTTGGCATGCTCTTTGTTTTGCAACAAACGTTTCAACCGTGGTATTATAGGAGCATACCACATCACCTTGGCAGGAATCTTCTTCCTGGGGCGCTCGCCCTCGACATCACCACGGTCATCGCGCCTGATCTTATAGCGCAATGCACCGCATACGGGCAAGTGTTCAAATCCTCGTACTCACCGCGGTAGAGGATGTAGTCATTAGGGCATGCAGGTATCTTATACTCCTCTAACCCTAGAGGGCAGACAACCTTCTTTGCTTCGTACGTACTCTCGGGCAATTCGTTGTCCTTTGGAAGCATATTCTTTATCATTACCAGCAACTTTCCAAATCCCTTGTCAGATACACCATTCTCTGCCTTCCATTGCAGCAATTCCAGTGTGGTGCCCAACTTTTTCTTGTCAGCTTCGCAATTCGGGTACAAAATTTTCTTGTGATCCTCTAACATGCGCTGCAACTTCTTCTTCTCCAAATCACTTGCGCAGTTTCTCTTTGCATCTGCAATGGCCCGACCTAGATCATCAGCGGGCTCATCTGATGCCTCTTCTTCAGCTTCTTCCCGCATTGCCGGCTCAGCTTCTTCCTCCATTGTTGTATCATCGTATTCAGGGAACCCATGGCCAGGATAGTTGTTGTCGTCCTCTTCTTCTTCATTGTCTTCCATCATAACCCCTCTTTCTCCGTGCTTGGTCCAAACATTATAGTGGGGCATGAAACCGGACTTAAACAGGTGGACGTGAATGGTTCTTGACGTAGAGTAATTGTGATCATTCTTACAGACTAAACATGGACAAGGCATAAAACCATCCGCCCGCTTGTTTGCCTCAGCCGCAAGCAGAAAAGTTTGCACGCCATTAATGAACTCGGGAGAGCATCGGTCATCGTACATCCATTGTCGGCTCATCTTCATTACACAACACCGAATAGACCAAATTAATACAAGTTCATACATAAAGTTCATACAAGACTTAAATGCAACAAACAAATAACTCTCTAACTAAAGAATTTAAATGCAACAACAAATGCGATCAAGATCGCAACTAAGGTAACAATTGATCCAACAGCATAATGATACCAAGCCTCACTATCAATGGCATATTTTCTAATCTTTCTAATCTTCAAGCGCATTTTCTCCATCTTGATCTTGTGATCATCGACGACATCGGCAACATGCAACTCCAATTCCATCTTCTCCCCCTCAATTCTTTTCAATTTTTCTTTCAAATACTCGTTTTCTCTTTCAACTAAATTTAACCTCTCGACAATAGGGTCGGTTGGAATTTCCGGTTCACAAACCTCCTAGACAAAAATATCTATGTCAACTTGATGGGCATAATTTGTCATAAACACGAAATGCAACAACTAGTTTTAAAAGAGAATATACCACATCCGAATCATAACAAGGACGAGGGCCGACGGGGACGGATATCAAAACCATGGCACTATGTATAACAAACAACGTACGGGTAAGATAATTATACGAGTAACTATATATCCAAATCACACAAACATCAATTTGGTAATGTAAAACATTCATGAACAAGAGGCTCACCACAAGGTGGTGCCGGCGACGGAACGGTGCGGGCGATCGACTGTGGTTACGACGGAGATTTAGAAGGCACTAAGTAAACCACACCTACATATGCAAACTAAGTTTTAGTTTTGACCACAAATTGCATATAAATCAAATACTAGCACATATATTTTCTACCAAATTACTAAACTCATAAATTAATCACTATACAAAGCATTGCAAGAGCTAATCTAGCAATGAGAGATGAAAGGACAAAGTTGCTAACCTTTGTGATCATTTGAATGGATGGGGGCCTTCAAATCTTGACAAATTTTGGGCAAAATGTGTGATGAGCTCGAGAGGAAGAGGGGAAGAACGGAGAGGAGAGGGGAAAGGGGAAGAATAGAGCGAGCTCGGGTGGACGAAGGGTTTATGTAGGACGACCTTTAGCACCGGTTCGTGCCATGAACCGGTACTAAAGGTGCTGGAGGGGCCCCGGACTGACAACATCCTGCCACCACTCACTTTAGTACCGGTCCGTGGCACGAACCGGTGCTAAAGGTCGGCCATGAACCGGTACTAATGAAAGCGGCTGGCTAGCCGTTGGAACCGGCACTAATGCACACATTAGTGCCGGCTCAAAAGTAAACCGGCACTAATGTGCTTGACATTTAACCCTTTTTCTACTAGTGGTCCACCACAACATACCGCAAGAAGGCATCTTTCAAAATAATTTATTGCACTCATTCAACCATGGTCATAAGTTTCCTTGATTGCCAGGACATTAAGGCTAAACACATGACCATCAAATAAGAAAATTTGGACAGGTAAGAAAAGGAAACTAAACATGAAGGATTTCCACCAAAACCCTTACATGTATAATCTGGAATGATCTCTTCCAACATATTTGTTTTGGGCCTTCACCTCTCAAACCATGGAGGGAAGCACCAACTCCAAATGGGATCAAGCAAAATATCAATGAACTTGAAGAAAATCTCAGAGTTTTGTGTTAACACCAGTGGTGAAGGTATTGATGCCTACTGGAGCATGTGTGAGGACCTTAAACAGTGGGTTGATTTACTATTATGTAGAATTAATACCATCACAAAATTTTTTTGTTGCGATGGCAGAGGATAATAAACTACTCATGAAAGTTGTCTCCGGTTAATAAGAGGAAATTATTGAGTACCCTACATTGTTCTCAAGAATGGTTGTTTGATGTCCTGCAAGTGCATATGGCTTAGTTGTAGCACTTTCGTGTAAATATCTCAATGGATGTTGTTCCCACCAAAGAGCTACGCGAAGGCAACTACCAACAACGAAACTACAATGTCAGGTATGCAACCACGTTCGCACCCAAACATGATGATGGCATCGAAAACTGTCAATAGACTTGGTACGGTGGAGGGAGTGACCGGAAGTACCCGAGGGGATCTCACACGAGGAGTTTACCCATGCTCAGGCCCTCATGGTTGAGGTAATACCCTACTATTACTTTGAGTTAATTGACTGTGGAAAATATTAGGGTGCGGAAAACCAACCACAATCATGGAGCTCATTGGTTCTGTAATTCTATACAATGCAAACAAAGACAGAAAAACCTAAAACTTGACATGGTGTCATTATATGCTCCCTAAAGGATGTATTTTTTTAGAATGTTTCACAAAATTTATGATGTACATAACTTAGAAACTGAACCTTCTACAAAGTAGACTCATGGTTTTGAAAGAGAGCATGTCCTATTTGAATGGGAAGTGTCGGTTGCATCATCAGTCAACATTATAAACTTTTCTTCCGGCCATGACAGACGAAACTATCGGGGTCGCCAGACCTCCCGCACCCAAGTCCATCTCGCCATCACCAACCATCTTCGCACCAGCCCTCTCCATGACTACGTTCTCTACCGCTTCACGCTCGCGCTGATTCCGGTGGCGCTCCCTCTAAATGATGTTCCTCGCCTTTGCAACCGACCACCATGATGTGAATCCCAACAGATTCCATCAAGGCATCATCCATGCCAATGGGGGGTGGACAGGGTAGCCTCCGATGACATCTACGACGGTGATACGGGATCAAAGTTTAGGGTGGGTGGCGGCACTAATGCAAGAAATGGAGGATGAACGCGGATTGAGTGCGGCCGATTTGGCGGACTAGTCAATTTGGGGCGGATTTGGGATGGGTCCGGTACGTCGGATCCGACGTGGCGGACACACCCAGACATCTCCATGTTCGCTCCCAATATGGAGACTGGGTATAGGGAGTATCGGTTAGAACGTTTGGGCCGCCCGTATGTTTTAGACGGATATGAGGGCTCCAGTTGTAGATGTTCTAATGTAACTCCAGTAGAGGCATCGATCTATGCTCATGGTGCACCGTCGATGGATGCAAAAAGAAGAAGATTTCAGTACCGTCAAGGATACGATTTTTTCGGTTGTGTTTGTAAGGATCTTTGGTATTTAATTTGTGGTAATAGCCATTTTCTTCAAAAAAGTATATTTACTGATACGTGTGTTCAATGTCTGTCATAATGGTCTTGTTCAAATCTAAGTAGTATTTGTCTATTGTAAAAACTACTAGAAACAATTCTCCGAAGAGTTTGCCTATGAATTCAGTTGCGAAATGGCTAATACTTTTCAAAATAATTTTCTCATCAGTTTTTATCAAGGGAAAAAATGGCGCGCTATATAAAATAGCGCCGCCCCTAAAAATATGCTATTAGCGTGCTATAGCGCGCCATTAGCGAGAAATTACGATCAATCTAGCGAGACAATTATCTACACGCTATAGCGTGCTATTGAGGCGCTATAGGACGCTATTTTTATCAGTAGTTTTTATTGAGAAATTATTCAAAAAGACCCATGGTATCATCTTCTATATTTGTAGTTGTGGTTTGGCTCTAGGTTTGGTGCCAGTAGTTTCTGATGTTGCTGAGTTTAAACTCTGTTGTTTGTGTCTGCCCTTGTCTGTGGTGTTGGAGTTTAGGGTCTTCATCTCGTGAGGTGGTTTTCCAGATGTTTTGCTGCTTGGTTTAATGATGTTTTTAGCTTTGATGAAGTTGTTGGTGGGTGTTAGTTTGTAAGATACGAACCAGATGGTTTCTGTACTATTCTTTTCTTTTCAAAACGTAAGTTCATTGATTTTGTAATTTAGGTAAGTCGATTTTGTGGGAGGAGGAACAGTCAGACGACAAAGAAAGCTAGAGGAAGAAGAAAAAAGGACGACAGTTGGACCTTAATCTAACGGAGTAGAAAATGGACTCACACAAAATAAATTTGAAGGCAACTTAAGTATAACGGTCCCTAAATAATTGAGTGGGGATTATTTTGATGTGCTATAGTATGTTGGAGTACCACTAGTAGAAAAGAGGGCTTTGGTTCAGGCCGGGTCAGCCCATTAGTCCCGGTTCAGTCCAGAACCGGGACCAATGGGGGCAGTGGTCCCGGTTCGTGAGGCCAGGGGCCTGCCGGGCCTCGTGGGGGCATTGGTCCCGGTTCGTCTGGCCCCTTTGGTCCCGGTTGGTGGGACGAACCGGGACCAATGGGCCTCGCTCCTGGCCCACCACCATTGGTCCCGGTTGGTGGCTTGAACCGGGACCACAGGCTGCCCTTTAGTCCCGGTTCTTGCCACGAACCGGGACCAATGAGGTGCCTATATATACCCCTCGCCCGCGAGCAGAGCACTCCAGTGCTCTGTTTTTCTCTGGCCGGCAAGGGGAGGGCTTTGTGGTGCTCTAGCCACACTAGTTAAGCTTTATCCTCTTGAAGCTCGACCTCAAAGCTCCATTTTTCTCGAGATTTGTCTAGGTTTAGCGGCCCGTCACGTCCCAATCCCGTCTTCACCGCCGTCGATCACCCGCGCCGATCTCGTCGCCGGCACCACCGTGGTGAGCCTCTTGTTCTTATCTCCTTTCTGAAAGAAAAAAAATTCTTACTTTAGATAGATACTTGTCTAATTTTCTTACTATTTTATTGCTTGTTATTATATAGTGCGATGGTTTTGGTATCCGCCCCCGTCGGCCCTCGTCCTGTCTATGATTCGGATGTGGTATATATTATCTTTATAACTATTGGTTCATTTATTGTTTATGAAAATTATGCCGACCAACGTGACATAGATTTTATTTATCTAGGAGGTATGTGAACCGGAAATTCCAACCGACCGTATTGTCGAGAGGTTAAATTTAGTTGAAGAAGAAAACAATTTCATGAAGGAAAAAATAAAAAAATTGAGGAGTAGAAGATGATATTGGGGTTGCATGTTGCGGATGTTGTCGATGATCACAAGATCAAGATGGATGCAATGCGCTTGAAGATTAGAAAGATTAGAAAATATGCTATTCATACCGAGGCTTGGTATCATTATGCCGTTGGATCAATTGTTACCTTGGTTGCGATTTGATCGCATTTGTTTTCGCATTGAAATGTTTTACATAGTTTCAATGTATGGTTTAATTAATTAGATGCTCTGGAGAGCTATATGTTGTTAGATGAGTACTATGTATGTACTTTGGTTTTAATGTGATGACGAACTTCTATTAATTTGGTCACTTAATTATCTATTCATGATGTTCTATAATGGTTTTTGACACACTTAATTATATATAATGCACGCAGATGAACCGGCAATGGATGTACGGTGACAGACACACCTCCGAGTACATTAAGGGCGTGCATGATTTTCTCGAAGTGGCTGAGGCAAACAAGCAGAATGGTTTTATGTGTTGTCCATGCCCTAAATGTGGGAATACGAAGTCTTACTCTGACCGGAAAATCCTTCACACCCACCTGCTTTACAAGGGTTTCATGCCACACTATAATGTTTGGACGAGGCACAGAGAAATAGGGGTTATGATGGAAGGCGACGAAGAAGAAGAGGACGATGACAACTATGTGCCCCCTGAATATGGTGATGCTGCAACGGGGGAAGCTGCTGAAGATCAAGAGGAACCAGACAATATGCCCAATGATGCTGCAACGGGGGAAGCTGCTGAAGATCAAGAGGAACCAGTGTCCGATGATGATGATCTCCGCCGGGTCATTGTCGATGCAAGGACGCAATGCGAAAGTCAAAAGGAGATGCTGAAGTTTGATCGCATGTTAGAGGATCACAAAAAAGGGTTGTACCCCAATTGCGAAGATGGCAACACAAAGCTCGGTACCGTACTGGAATTGCTGTAGTGAAAGGCAGAGAATGATGTGCCTCACAAAGGATTTGAGAAGCTATTGAAAATATTGAAGAAGAAGCTTCCAAAGGATAACGAATTGCCCGACAGTACATACGCAGCAAAGAAGGTCGTATGCCTTCTAGGATTGGAGGTGCAGAAGATACATGCATGCCCTAATGACTGCAACCTCTACCGCGGTGCGTACAAGGATCTGAACGCATGCCCGGTATGCGGTGCATTGCGGTATAAGATCAGACGAGATGACCCTGGTGATGTTGACGGCGAGCCCCCCAGGAAGAGGGTTCATGCAAAGGTGATGTGGTATGCTCCTATAATACCATGGTTGAAACATCTGTTCAGAAACGAAGAGCATGCCAAGTTGATGCGATGGCACAGTGAGGACCGTAAGAAAGACGGGATGTTGAGAGCACCCGCTGACGGGTCGCAGTGGAGAAAAATCGAGAGAAAGTACTGGGCTGAGTTTGCAGCTAACCCAAGGAACGTATGGTTTGGTTTAAGCGCGGATGGCATTAATCCTTTCGGGGAGCAGAGCAGCAATCACAGCACCTGGCCCGTGACTCTATGTATGTATAACCTTCCTCCTTGGATGTGCATGAAGCGGAAGTTCATTATGATGCCAGTTCTCATCCAAGGCCCTAAGCAACACGGCAACGACATTGATGTGTACCTAAGGCCATTAGTTGAAGAACTTTTACAGCTGTGGAATGGAAACGGTGTATGTACGTGGGATGAGCACAAACAGGAGGAATTTAACCTGCACGCGTTGCTGTTTGTAACCATCAATGATTGGCCCGCTCTCAGTAACCTTTCAGGACAGACAAACAATGGATACCACGCATGAACGCACTATTTAGATGACACTGAAAGTATATACCTGGACAAATCCAGCAAGAATGTGTACCTGGGCCATATTCGATTTCTTCCGACCAACCATCAATGTCGAAAGAAAGGCAAGCATTTCAAAGGCGAGGCCGATCACCGGAAGAATCCCGCCATGCGTACCTGTGATCACGTACTTGATATGGTCAATGATTTACACGTAATCTTTGGAAAGGGTCCCGGCGGATTAGTTGTTCCGAATGACGCTGAGGGACACGCACCCATGTGGAAGAAGAAATCTATATTTTGGGACCTACCCTACTGGAAAGACCTAGAGGTCCGCTCTTCAATCGACGTGATGCACGTGACGAAGAACCTTTGCGTGAACCTGCTAGGATTCTTGGGCGTGTATGGGAAAACAAAAGATACACCTGAGGCACGGCAGGACCTGCAACGTTTGCACGAAAAATACGGCATGCCTCCGAAGCAGTATGAAGGTCCTGCCAGCTACGCTCTTACGAAAGAAGAGAAATAAATCTTCTTTGAATGCCTGCTCAGTATGAAGGTCCCGACTGGCTTCTCGTCGAATATAAAGGGAATAATAAATATGCCAGAGAAAAAGTTCCAGAACCTAAAGTCTCATGACTGCCATGTGATTATGACGCAACTGCTTCCGGTTGCATTGAGGGGGCTTCTACCGGAAAACGTCCAATTAGCCATTGTGAAGCTATGTGCATTCCTGAATGCAATCTCTCAGAAGGTGATCGATCCAGAAATCATACCAAGGCTAAGGAGTGATGTGGCGCAATGTCTTGTCAGTTTCGAGCTGGTGTTCCCACCATCCTTCTTCAATATCATGACGCACGTCCTAGTTCATCTAGTCGACGAGATTGTCATTCTGGGGCCCGTATTTCTACACAATATGTTCCCCTTTGAGAGGTTCATGGGAGTCCTAAAGAAATATGTCAGTAACCGCGCTAGGCCAGAAGGAAGCATCTCCATGGGCCATCAAACAGAGGATGTCATTGGGTTTTGTGTTGACTTCATTCCTGGCCTTAAGAAGATAGGTCTCCCTAAATCGCGGTATGAGGGGAGACTGACTGGAAAAGGCACGCTAGGAGCGGACTCAATAATATGCAGGGACGGGCATTCTTGGTCTCAAGCACACTACACAGTTCTACAGAACTCTACCTTGGTGACCCCGTATGTCGATGAACACAAGAACAGTCTGCGCTCCAAACACCCGGAGCAGTGCGACGACTGGATTACATGTGAACACATCAGGACTTTCAGCAGTTGGTTGGAAACACGTCTCAGAGGTGAAAACACTGTTTGTGATGACCTCTACTCGTTGTCCAGGGGACCATCTTTGACTGTATTGACTTACAAAGGATACGAGATAAATGGGAATACATTTTACACGATCACCCAAGATCAAAAGAGCACCAACCAAAACAGCGGTGTCCGCTTTGATGCAGCAACCGAGAGGGGAAAGGACACATATTATGGTTACATAGTGGACATATGGGAACTTGACTACGGACATGATTTTAAGGTCCCTTTGTTTAAGTGCAAATGGGTCAATCTGTCAGGAGGCGGGGTACAGGTAGACCCACAGTACGGAATGACAACAGTGGATCGCAAAAATCTTGGATACACTGACGAACCGTTCGTCCTAGCCAATGATGTGGCACAGGTTATCTATGTGAAGGACATGTCTACCAAACCGAGAAAAAGAAAAGATAAGGAAGCGAATACATCATACGATGAGCCAAAGCGCCACATAGTTCTTTCAGGAAAAAGGGACATCGTGGGAGTGGAGGGCAAGACAGACATGTCTGAAGATTATGAAAAGTTTCATGAAATTCCTCCCTTCAAAGTCAAGGCTGACCCAAGCATCCTGATAAACGATGAAGATTATCCATGGTTACGGCGCAATAAGCAAATGACACAAGCGAAGAAAAAGTGAAGACTTTCTCCCGCAACTATTATGATGATACCATGCCAACTTTGTAACAGACGAGTATGATACCATTGTCCGTTTTGTACACGAAGTGGATCCAGTTTTTGCCGTAACCCTCTCAACTTTCTTGCACATGCTATGTGGATGAAATGATGATACCATGCCAACTTTCAACCTTTTCAGAGTTCATTTGAAATGCTTTTCAATTTCAGGGTCTTATAGCTCAAAATAATCAATAAATGCATGATAAGAAATGAAGTCAGAAAGGGTTGAAAATTGATGATGTGGCTTTGAATGGTGCATTTTGAACACACAAAAAGTCTGGAGTTCAAATAAGTTTTAAAAAATAAAATCCCTTTGCAACAGACGAGTTTCCGTATGAAATCCTGATACTTCGAAAGAGATTGTCCGTTTTGTACACGAAGTGCATCCAGTTTTTGCCGTAACCCTCTCAACTTTCTTGCACATGCTATGTGGATGAAATGATGATACCATGTCAACTTTCAACCTTTTCAGAGTTCATTTGAAATGCTTTTCAATTTTAGGGTCTTATAGCTCAAAATAATCAGTAAATGCATGAAAAATGGTGCATGAAAAATAACAAATAAAATAAATAAGTAATTAGAAACAAAATAATATAAACTTTAATAAAATATATAAGTACAAACAAAATAAAATAAATAAAATTTATGAAACTAAAATTATCAAAGTATTTTCTGTTCAAAACATTATAAGCAACCTCTAGTATTATTGAAACTAAAATTATATAAAATTGATGCAACTAAAATTATCGAAGTATTTTCTGTTCAAAATCAATGAAAGCAAAAAGAATTTTCATAAAGAACTTTTTTTGTTAGAAACTTTAATAGCAAAAAGAATTATCATAAAGTAAAATAAATAAGTAATTAGAAACAAATAAAATAAAATAAATAAGTTTTTTGTTGTAAGTAGAAACAAAACAAAATAAATAAAGCAAAAAAGAAAACAAAAAACAGGCAAAAAATAAAAAATATGCCACCTACTGGGCCACCACGGCCTGAATACGACTAGAAACCCATCGATGGGCCAGGATTCAGGCCCGCAGAAGGCCCAGTAGGACCATCAGGCATAGCAGTGACAATTAGGCCCGTAAGCCTGCAATGGAGAGGAGTTCGAGAGGGGAGCGGCAGTGGGGCTTATAAACCACTGCGCGCCCCTCTCAACTAGCGATGTGGGACTAAACTTTCGACGCGGGCGCAGCAGCACAAGGCCTTTGGTCCCGGTTGGTGGCACCAACCGGGACTAAAGGGGTGCATTGGTACCGGTTTGTGGCACTAACCAGTACCAATGCCCCCCCTTTCGTCCCGGTTGGTGCCACCAACCGGGACCAAAGGCCGCCACTTCCCGCCCTTTGGGCTGCTGAAAGGAGACCTTTGGTCCCGGTTGGTGGGCACCAACCGAGACTAAAAGGGGCATTGGTCTCGGTTGCTGCCATGAACCGGTACCAATGCTCTCCGTATATGAGCAGGACTTGTAAATTTTTCAGTTTCATCAAACATTTGCACCCCGACGACGCCGAACTCATCGACGCCGCCAGGCTGCCCGTGCTCGCCGTCGCCGCCCCGCCGCCCGCTCCTCGTCACCGCCCACTCCTTGTCGCCGTCGCCCCGCGCCGTGTCCCTGCCCCGACGCGCCGCCCCTGCCCGCGCGCCCCTGCCCCGACGCGCCGCCCCGGCCCGAGCCCCTGCCCCGACGCCGCCCCACGCCCCCGGCCTGCCCCGACCACACGCCGCCGCCACGTTCGGTCCGGCCACCGGCCTTCCTCTCTGTTTTTTTTCATATATATGATATTTTTTTTAGATTTTTTGTTCATATATATGATGATTTGTTTTTTTGCATTTTTATAAAAATGTATATATGTATGTATGTTCTCTGTGCATATAAAAGTTAGTTTTTTAGTACATTTGGGTACATTTTAGGTTAGTTTCATTTTTAGAAATGTTTTATATATTTAGGAAAAGAAGGAAGAGTAGGAAGAAGGAAGAAGAAGAAAAAGTTTTATATATGCAAAAGTTACATCTTTAGAAAAGTATTATATATCTAGCTAGGAAGATAATGAAGAAGAATAAAAAGAAGGAGAGGAAAAAGGAAAATAAGAAGAAGAAGAAAGAAAAAAAAGAGGAGAAGAAGAAAGGAATAGAGGAGAAGAAGAGAAAATTCTTCTCCTCTATTCCTTTCTTCTTCTCCTCTTTTTTTCTTTTTTTCTTCAATCTTCTCCTCTATCAATATCTTCTTCTCCTCTTTTTATTTCTTCTTCGTCTTCTTATTTTTTATCGGATATGTCGTTGTCGATATACCCCGTGTCCTGATAACTTCAACACGAGGGGGGGGGGGGGTTCGACCTACTCCCTCCCCGATAACATTATTTTCCCATGTATATATGCGTCGTTGTCGATATAACCCCCTCCCGGATAACTTCGACCGTGATAACTTATACCACGGGAGCACCCCCCGGCCCTCTCGCTCGACCAAAACTCTCGAGGACACCCAAACCCTAGAAAAAAACGATGTCGGTCTCCTATCCCCTCCCGCCGCGCCCCTACCCTTGAAGCGTTGCCGAGGCCACCCCAAACCCGGAATAAGCTAGGTCTACGTTTGCACTAATATATCCACCTGTTGTCATGTTTGTGTAATAATTGCCATGTTGTAATATTTGCAGAAATAATGGAGCACGGACGAGACGGGGAAGCAGAAGAGGTGCTGGGGGACATAATCTTAGCCGGAGGTGATGTCTTGTCGTATCTTAACGACAATGATGGTCTGGAAGAACAGGGTGAAGAAGCAGGCTACGGTGATCGAAGAGTGGAGGAGGAAAGACATGATTATGATGGCTCCGGTGACCCAATGCTGGTGCAAGAAGGAGCCCGTGGTGACGGCTCCGGTGACCGAACAGAGTCCGGCCAGGTAAATATATTAGTTAAGCCTGTGTTGACTAGCTAATTGATGCATTCATTGTTTTGGTATGTACACATATTAATTAACTCTCGTCTTTCTTCTTTTTCTAGCCCTCCGGACCGAGCACAACTTCGGTAAAGAGAGGAGGCCCGAAGAGAAAGTTGCGCTCGGATGAAAGGTTTGAGATCACAGCAATCGCGCGTGACGGCCAACCGATTGAACCCATCCGGACAAAGGAAGCATTTGCTGCTCAGTGCGGGGTTCTTGTTAGGGACAAGATCCTGATCAGCATCCACCAATGGTATAAGCCTAAGAAGGAAGACCTTGAGGTGTCTTATGTCAATGATATGCAGAAAGATGATCTTTGGACTGAGCTGAAGGCAAATTTCACCCTACCGCCAGAGAAGGATCTGGAGAAGCCAGTTAAAGAGCAATTAATCAAGTCTCATGCTCTTAAGAAGATGGCAGACCTATTCAGGAGGTGGAAGAATGAGCTGAAAACTTTTGTCGACAAAGAAGAGACACCAGAATTCATCGGCAAATATGAGAAGATCAGAGATCACGGGCCCGCATTTGTGGCCCACAAGACATCGGAAAAAGAGTAAGAAGTTGTCAGCAACAAACAAGAAAAATGTTGCGAAGAAGAAGCTTCACCATCGCACGGGGTCAGGTGGCTACCTCAAAGCCCGGCCTAAGTGGGCCATGGCTGAGAATGATCTGCTTGATAAAGGGATCGAACCAGAGACAATGAACTGGCCAGACCGTTGCCGGACCTGGTTCTTCGGGGCTGGCAGAACCTTGGACCCTGTATCAGGGAAGTGCGTTTGGACGGACGAGCAAATGAGAATACCATTCAAGAGGCTTCAGGACTATATCGATGCAGCGCACCAAGGGACGTTCGTTCCAGACAGAGAGAACGACGAGCTCACAATGGCCCTCGAGAATCCTGAGCACCTTGAACGGACACGAGGCACGCCAGGCTCCGTTCCGTGGAAGGCTGGTTTTCCGAACGCAGGCGGTTACAAATGCCAAGAAAGGAGGAAAAAAGTGGAGCAGACCCAAATTCAGAAGCTATACGAAAGGGTTCAAGCGCTAGAGGAACGAGACGTAGCTCGTATCAATCGACCTGCCGAAACTACCCCCAAAGCTACCCTGCCATCTCAGCGAAGAAGCAGCGTGGCTTCCCCCGAGCTGCTTCAACCGGAGCATGTCTTGGCGGCTCCTGCTAGCTACCCCATGGATGCTATCCAGGAGTCTCAACATTGGCACCTTATGACGCGATGGAAGAACTTCAAAGTCAAGGCGGCTGTCGGCTCTGTTCGACCTCGTGAACCCGGCGCAACTTTTCACTGCCGTCCGATTCCAGAAGGATATGCTAGGATGACGGTGGACGAAATAACGGAGGGATTTGAGGACCTACCGGTGAAGGGGAGACTCGGCTGGGTTCTGCTCTAAAGACTCCATGCCTATAGCGGAAGGAGCTCATCAACCTTCCGAACTGGACGCCTTCGGCGAGTAAGGGCACTCCGCCTCCTCCTCCGGCGAGTGATTAGGGCACTTAGCCACCTTCTCCGGCACGTGGCGGCACTGCGCCTCCTCCTCCGGCGAGTGATCAGGGCACTCAGCCTCCTTCTCCGGCGCGTGGCGGCACACCGCCCCCTTCTCCGCCTGCGCCGGCGCGCCCGAGCAGCCAGTCTCCTCCTTCTCCGCCTCGTCAGCAAGGGCGGAAGAGACCCGCCGCCGCTCCGGCTGCTCCGGCGCGTCGTAGTCCTTCTCCTCCGCCTCGTAAGCAAGGAAAGAAGACAGCCGCAGCCGCTCCGTCTGCTCTGCCGGCATCTAGCAGTACAGCCAGAGGCGGGAGGCAATACAGATTCGGTCCTTCTCTGAAGACTCCAGAGAAGTTACCATACGAGAGGACCGAGGAGGAAACCGCGAAGATCGTGCGAGCCGAAGTGACGAACTTCTTTGAAGGGGTGAAAGCAAAGAAACATCCACCTCCGGAGGAGAAGGTAGATCCGGTGAAAGCGAAGTGCACTCTGGCTGCCCTGACAAAACCACCAAAGTCTCCGCCAAAAGGCAACTATGAGCGCATTATTGCAAAGACATTTGTCGAAGAGGAGCGGTCGGGAAGTACTTTCAGTGATCAAAGGTTAAAAGAACGACGAGTTGGGAAAAAAATTGCCCAGCTCGGCGAACAAGCGAACCAATCGTGCCCCCCGCTCAAGGTGTCTAGCGACATCGTCGCTAATGATCCGAGGATGGTGGACGGTTATAGCAATCTTGGAGATTACCTGCCCGACGATGTACATTATGATTTCTTGGAGGTGGACGAACACAAATACCATTACGGGAAGCCTCTCGTCAAAGATGAAAGATCTCTAACAACGATGATGCGAAGATTACATGATTGGTACATGAAAACCTACAGAGAGTCTGGGGGAGGGATACTTTGATGCTGAGAGTTAAAGAGGAGCATGACCTCGTTGGAATTGAACTGTTGAATGTTCCATTTGAGGAGTTCTTCCAGGTTTTCAATCAAAAGGCCCTCGATAAATCAATGGTCACTTGCTACTGTCTGTAAGTAGTACTACTTCTGTCATTAAGTCTCTCTATATAGGTCAGCTCTTTCATTCCATGTATTTATAATTATCCTCACTATATTATGCAGATTGAAGATCGCCGAATTGAAGAAAAGACAAATCGGTGATATTGGATTCATTAACACAAATCTCATAGATGCAACTGAGGTTAAATATCATGCCGAAAATACTGAGGCCAACTTGCTATGATCGTTGGTAATAAATGAAAACAATGATATAATACTCTTTCCTCACAACTTCAAGTGAGTGTTACTGTCTTGTGCATATTCGGTTTCCCTTATTAGTCCAGGTTATAGTAATGTAATTGATGACTTATGCATGCGTGCGCAGCTTCCACTATATTCTCCTAGAGATTAAGCTGGAGCAGGGAGTAGTAACCGTCTTAGAATCGAGACGAAAAGATCCCCAGGACTATGCGGACATGACTCAAATGCTCGAGAAGTAAGTTAAATCGATCATTATCCACCATATCAGCAACTTTGTTCATTTCCTGATATCAAGTAATTGTTTTCTTTGTCTGGCAGGGTTTGGAGAAAATTCACCAAAAAAGCTCCGGGACTGCCGAAGAAGCTGCAATTTAGACACCCGAAAGTAAGTACTATAGTAGCATGTTCCGCGCATCTCCTAGTGATTCAAGCGCTAGTTTCATCAATACCATTTAGCATGCTTGCTTATCAGTTTGATTGACCTCTATTTCTTGTAAAGTGGTTGTGGCACGAACAAGGGAATGATTTCTGTGGATACTACGTTTGCGAGTCCATCCGCCACACGACCTGTGAGCGGGGCTACTCTGACGAACAATATGAAGTGCGTAAGCAATAATATTCACAATTTTATTTTATTACCATCATTTGTGTTGAGTTTCATTTATTCATATATATATGTATTGACCCCCTTCTTCAAATTAGATCTTTCGGATGCGGGATGAACTCGTAGCACCAGATCGTATGCGAGCAATTCAAGAGGAATTAGCTGAAGACGGAGAATACCATGTGGACCTTGACTTCGTATATAATTAGGAGATTATATTGTAAGAGATAATTATTGTATATATGTAGCCAGTAGTGTCGGATAGATATACGAGAACTTGTTGTTCGACCAATCTCTCGGAGAAGGAGAGGTGGTCGATATCACTTCTCTCTGTATGCATATGTTCATGACGATCTTCTGTTTCCTTCATTTTCTTACCAGCTAGCGTGTCTAGTCCTCTCTATACGTATATAGTACGTAGCGTTGACCAAGCACGGAGATAAGAGAGGACACTTCTCTCTATTAATTAGCTAGCTAACACAATATATGAAACACCTAAATTAACCCCCAAAACCCCCAACACCCCCCCTTTCAAAAAAAAAACCCCAGCCCCTGAAATGCTGACGCGTGGATGCCTATTGGTCCCGGTTAGTGCCACCAACCGGGACCAAAGGCCCTCCTGCCTGGGCTTGCCGCACCGGCCACGTGGAGGCCCATCTGTCCCGGTTCGTGTAAGAACCGGGACTAAAGGGATAGGGCATTAGTAACGACCCTTTAGTCCCGGTTCAAAAACCGAGACAAAAGGCCTTACCAACCGGGACAGATGACCCTTTTTCTAGTAGTGTACTGACCTTCCATGGTTAACCACCCAGACCAGAAGAATAACCCTCAGTGAAACCCGCGACACGACATGTCCACGACGACCACGCCATCTCTCCTCCCATGGAGGGGGTGGACGATCCCGCACTCCGTTCTCAAGTTTGTTGCCTCAATCTCAATACTCTGCCTGCCTACTGGGATTGGAGTTATTGATCTATTACGTTGCGTGCCAGTCCCCAGTGGAATGAGACGCTCATGGTCCTCACCTATGATGAGCATGGCGGGTTCTTAGACCATGTGCCCACGCCCGTCGACGGTGTTCCTAGCCCCGACAACATTGTTGGCCCGCCCCCATATAACTTCACGTTCAATAGGTTGGGGTGCGTGTCCCGGCCATCTTGATCTCTCCATGGATTGAGAAGGGAACAGGTCAGTCAGCACTTCTTTGTTAATATATGAAAACGGATGCTAGATTTGCTCGATGTACATTCATTGCTGATATCTGTTTCGGTTTCAGTTATGCATGGGCCGAATGGAAGTCCAACCCCGACCTCGCAATTCGAGCATTCTTTGATCCCCGCAACTGTGCAGAAGCTGTTCAACCTGCCACAGGATTTCCTGACCAAAAGGGACGCGTGGGCTGGGACCTTCGAAGGCGTCGTGCAAATCAGAACTCAACCGAGGACAGACTGCGCGCCCAGGTAATTTGTCAAGCTCAGCATACGACATGGTATTGCCACCTGGCTTGCTTTGTACTCTGTCTATGAGTAGTTTGCTTATCCATATAAGTTACGAAATGTGCAGAGGAACTCCCGACGCCGACGAGGAACCGGCAGACGGAGGCGAACGAGGAAGGCGAAGCTGAGCTCGTTCCAGCAGGAGACCGTGCAGCTGGCGGCTGTGCTAAACGGCGACTACCAGCTGAGCAGCCTGCAGGAGAGGATCAGGGAGAGGATGAACGTGAGGGAAGGCACCTCCTACATGAGGAGCGCGGTGAGGCGCTTCTTCGAGGCTGGCATGTCAGCCAAATGCTTACTTTCGTTATGCTTGTCCTGCAAAGCTGGATCTATGGTTCGGTTGCTTTGAATGCCTGTTCCGTCTCTGACCTGGCCCTTACCTCTTTCTTGACTCGTTTTTTCGCAGGTAAACAGATCCCATTGTAGTCTTCAACTGATTGCGCCCGAACCCCTCCATTAACGCATTGCGTTACCAGCCGAGCGAGCCCCGGAGCGAACCCCTCCTTGGCGAACCCCAATCTTCTCACCGGAAATTCCCCCGCCCCAGGTCCATCTCCACTTCCGCCTCCCACCATGCCCCGTCTTCCCAAGGTCGCCTTCACCTCCGCCCCTTATTTTCTCCCCGGCCCCAGATATACCCGCGAGGAGCATGGATAGCCCATCATCCGACCTCGTTCCTTTCAAAAACCAGAGCGAGGAGCAGCAGCAGCCGCCGGTCACCACCGGCTATTCTTTTGTCCACGTCGTCATACTCATCCGGTATCACCCCACCCAAGATCTGTACGTGAAATTATACAACACGCTTCTGATGTATTCACATTACAGTGCCGAAACAAACACTGTGAAGTAAGTTGATAACGTTACTACTCTGGCCCAAACAAAACCTCACATGGATCGTTACACCTTCGATCCCGCTGCGACCTGATACCCTTACCGTTTGCGTTACCATCCAGCGAACCAAACACCTCCTAAATGGAATGGAAGTGCTGTACCTGTAGGATGGATGGATTAGGCAATACATGTGCTGTAGTAAAACCAAACATTAGTACTGTGGTATACAAGCAATGCAGCATTCCACCAGTCAGCATTCGGCAACGTCCCCTGCTGACACAGACCGAATATGTTGGATCCTTGCAGCAACCTGCATGCTTTTTTATGAATCGTCATCAAGCAGGGCCAATATATATAGTTCATCCTGACCATCACCGTTGAGACTTGTGACTATAGACCTAACTAGCATAGCTAATTAACATGTCGACCTAAAAAGCCATGAAAAGTCAGGAGGCTAGGATCCTATTCCTAGCTCGGTTGGCACACTATATTACACAGAGCTCTCCGCCGGTGCGTTGGCCACCTCGGTTGGTGCCTACTTGCGGCCACCTGCTATTCGGTGTTCGTCTGCTCAAAAAGCTTCCCAATGGGGACCTTCCGCGTCTAGTACTTTATGCTGGCATCGCCAGCTGATATTGGTGAAAAAACCTATACAGTGTATGTGAGTTGATTTGGGTACGTGGCCAATGGCGACCTTCCGTTTATAGTACACATCACTTAAAACATTCCTTAATATATATTTTATAATTTCGAAAATTGAAAGGCTCTTAACATTGTGGTCTTGGGTACGAGCCCCAAGGTGGGCGTTCTATATTATTTTTTTGCATTTTTACATATTGATTTACTAGGAAAAAAAGTTGAAGTTGTTTTAAAAAACTTTCTACCCTTTTGCTTTAAATTAATTCACAAGTTGAATGTTTCGCATTGTTTTACTAAATAACCCCACTTTATCTTTGATTAGGTGGAATAAGGCGGAAAAAAAATGCAAACCTTTTATATGCGTCATAAAAGTAAAAGTTAAAACGAAAATATTTAAAGTTGTGATCTCTATAGTCGCCTTCTGCGTCTTGATTAAATTAAAATGTCCAACAAAAAAGATACCATCTGGTGAATGTTGACGTCTGATGGTGTCTTCATATAAAATCTACATAAAGTTTTTTTGCACAGACAACTTGTTATCCTATATTATTTTTTTGCATTTTTACATATTGACTTACTAGGAAAAAAATAGTTGAAGTTGTTTTTAAAAACTTTCTACGCTTTTGCTTTAAATTAATTCACAAGTTCAATGTTTCGTATTGTTTTACTAAATAACCCCACTTTATCATTGATTAGGTGGAATAAGGCGGAAAAAAAATGCAAACCGTTTATATGCGTCATAAAAGTGAAACTTAAAATGAAAATATTTAAAGTTGTGATCTCTATAGTCACCTTTTGCGTCTTGATTAAATTAAAATGTCCAACAAAAAAGATACCATCTGGTGAATGTTGACATCTGATGGTGTCTTCATATAAAATATTTGCACGGACAACTTGTTATCCTATTTTTTTTTTTGCATTTTTACATATTGACTTACTAGGAAAAAAATAGTTGAAGTTGTTTTAAAAAACTTTCTACCCTTTTGCTTTAAATTAATTCACAAGTTCAATGTTTCGTATTGTTTTACTAAATAACCCCACTTTATCGTTGATTAGGTGGAATAAGGCGGAAAAAATGCAAACCGGTTATATGCGTCATAAAAGTGAAAGTTAAAACGAAAATATTAAAGTTGTGATCTCTATAATCGTCTTTTGCGTCTTGATTAAATTAAAATGTCCAACAAAAAAGATACCATCTGGTGAATGTTGACGTCTGATGGTGCCTTCATATAAAATCTTTGTACATACAACTTGTTATTGTAGACAATGGCTTCCAACAGAAATGTATGTGGAAAATAAAAGTTTCTCCTAAAATTAAAGTGTTTTATGGCTGATGGTTAAGAAGAGCATATTAACCAAAGACAATTTTATTATGAGAGGTTGAATAGGTAAACAAATGTTTTGATTTTTGAACAAATTGCCCGTCTAGCTCAGTCGGTAGAGACCAAGGCTCTTAACCTTGTGGTCTTTGGTTCGAGCCTCAAGGTGGGCGTCCAAATTTTTTTTTTTTGCATTTACATTATTGATTTAATAGGAAAAATTACTTGAAGTTGTTTTAGAAATCTTTATACCCTTTTGCTTTCAATTAATTCACAAGTTCAATGTTTCGTATTGTTTTACTAAATAACCCCACTTTATCGTTGATTAGGTGGAATAAGGCGGAAAAAAAACGCAAACCAGTTATATGCGTCATAAAAGTGAAAGTTAAAACAAAAATATTTAAAGTTGTGATCTCTACAATCGCCTTGTGCGTCTTGATTAAATTAATATGTCTAACAAAATAGATACCATCTGGTGGATGTTGATGTCTGATGGTGTCTTCATATAAAATCTTTGTACAGACAACTTGTTATTGTAGATGGCTTCCAACAGAAATGTATGTGGAAAATAAAAGTTGCTCCTAAAACTAAACTGTTTCATGGCTGATGGTTAAGAAGAGGATATTAACCAGAGACAATTTTCTGATGGGAGGTTGAATAGGTAAACAAATGTTGTGCTTTTTGTGGTATTGTTCATCTTTTTGTTTCAAATGCTTAGTTGCTAAATGGTTTGGAGTTTGTTCAAATGTGCTTTCGATTTGAAAAAATTTCCTGGCAGCTTAATCACTTGTTTTCGTGTTTGGATTATATGTTTTTCAAAGATAAATAAGAATCGGCTATTGTTGGTGGCTTCTGCATTGTTCTGGACTATATGGAGATGCATGAAGAATATTGTGTTTGAGAGAAAACATAAATAAGATCCTATTATTCTCCTCAAATTGATAAGTCGTTGGATATCTTATTGGGCCATTCTGTAGATAAGGAAAATCGAAGGGTGCTGATGCTGGGGGTAAGAGTCATAGAGCATGCGGCAAATGAGGTGTAAACCAAGAGTTCTCGGGAATCAGTGGCTTATGCTAGACTAGTCCTTTGGAATTTTTTTGGAGGCTGAACTTTGCTTGGTGATGTCTGTCCCCTAAATGTTGATGTCCGCTTTTGTATTTGCTCTAGTTTGGTGCTGGTAGTTTCTAATGTTACTGAGTTTATAACTCTGGTATTTTTTGTAATGTTTGTGTCCACCCTTGTTGTGGCGTTGGAGGCTAGATTCTTCATCCGGTGAGCTGGTTTTCTTTCAAATGTTTTGCCGCTTGGTTTGATGATGTTTTAGCTTTACTAATTTTTTTGGTGGTGTTAGTTTGTAAGAAATGAATCAGATGGTTTCTTTAATAGAAATCAAAGAGGAAGGCTCTCTTTTGCTTCAAAAATGTAATTGCATTGAATTTGCAATTAGGTTAAGTCAATTTTATGGGAGGTGGAACGGTCAGACGAGGAAGAACGTTGGAGGAAGAAGAAAGTTGAATCTTAAATTAGCAGGCCTAGAAAATTTACTTACCCAAAATAACCTTTCAGGCAACATAAGTATAGCCGGTCCCTAAATAATTTAGTAGGGACCATTTGGATGTGTTTTGTTATTTGGATGCTATGAGTCTGAAATCGGAACAATACTGTATAACACTAGCGGATATTCGGTTACTCCCTCGTGAATGAAATAGCAGGTCCTGCATCCCTCTAAAGGGTTTGGAGCCCAGGATGACAAGTCGACCCTTTCACATTCACATTTTCCATTCATTTCGGGCATGTGAATTCCTCAAGAAACACAAAATCCAATTACAAGAGTATCGACAATAGATCAATGACTGTGCATCATCGTTACAAATTTGTACTAGGACTATATATATAACAATCAAATGAATGAATGAACGAACGAATGAACGAGCGAAGGAGCTTCTATATGCAAGACGATAATAGGAGTATATGCTTGGGTCCAGGCGCTAGGTAGCTAGCTCATCGGCGTCGGCGTCCCTGTCCAGCGACGCGAACAGCGCCCTCTGCTCGCCCGATTTTGACATAACCATGCCGGATGGTCGAGGCTAGAGAGGTTGTAAAGACTTTAGTAGCTGATCTTGATCCTGCCTGGGCTTCCTAGATCCTCTGGTGCATGATCCTCAGGTGCGGGTGTGCATATATACTCTAGGCACGACGCTGCCTGTCCTTGGAAGCTTCACGACATGAGGAGAGATGCCGTGGTCGTCGCGGACATGCCGCGTCGCGGGTTGGACTGGGGGTTATTATTCTTCTGGTCTGGGTGGTCACTGGTCAACCACGGCATGCAAGTCAGTATTCTCAAGGAAATGGATTCCAAGCTTTCGCGTGGCGTCCGTGTGTCGATTAATTCGAGAAACGAAGAAAAGCGCGCGGGGAATGAAGCGGCGAAATCTGTTGCTTCGATCCGGGAGAGGAAAAGCCGGAAAGATGTGTGTGTTTTTTTTTCCGAAAAGATGAGTGTTGGTTTCGCGTCCGTGCGGTCCGACTTGGCAAAAGGTGTCGGCGTCGGTTGGCGACGCGTGTAGTCTTCTGGCCGCCCCCGCGTTCGCGTGCGTGGGTTCGTAAGCAAATTCATTCCATGTCATTTCAGCATCTTGCCACTGCTGTTGCATTGAGCAATTGTATTTTTTTCAATTGTTTGGTTGGGAGCGTTGATGCAACGCGTACACATTTCACTTGCCTCCGCTCAATAATTGTGCGTGATTTCCGAGATAGGTTTGCTTGGTTTCGTTAGGGTATCTCCAAAGCGAACCACCGGCCACAACCGTTCGGACCTCCGAACGTGTGTAGCCTTTGAACAAGGGTCTGTATCGGTCTGCCGATTGAGCCGAACGCATTTTCTGCAAAGTCAAAACAAACGTGGGAGGCTTTTGCGAAAGTCCGAACAGTAGCCATGCGGGACTCCGACACCCCCGGCCATCCAAAACTCATCCCGGACCCCATGCATCCATGATCCATCCTCCCATCTTTCTCTACCCTTCTGGAACTCGACCACTCCGTCTCCTCCAATGCTACACCCGAGCTCCACGCCGCTTCTCCTCCGCCGCAATTATGATCCTATTATTCTCAACAAACTGATATATCACTGGATATCTTCTTGGGCCATTCTGTAGATAAATGAGGAAAATCAAAGGGTGTTGATGCTGGGGCAAGAATCATAGAGCATGTTGCAAATGAGGTGTATAGAGCTTCACAAGGGTGGAGACTAGGAGTTCTTAGGGATCAGTGGCTGATGCTGGACTGATGCTTTTGAGTTTTGCTGGAAGCAGACTTTTGCTTGGTGATGTCTTTCCCATGGATAATGATGTCTGCCTTGAATTTATCTTCTGTATTTATAGTTGTGGTTTGGCTCTAGGTTTTGTGCTGGTAGTTTCTAATGTTGTTGAATTTAAAACTTTGGTGGTTTGTATAATATGTTTGTGTCTGCCCTTGTTTTTGGCATTGGAGTCTAGGTTCTTCATTTGGTGCGCTGGTTTTCTTTCAGATGTTTTGCCGCTTGGTTTGATGATGTTTTTAACTTTGTTGTAGTTGCTGGTGGGAGTTAGTTTGTAAGATACTAACCAAATAATTTCTTTAATAGAAATCAGAGAGCAAGGCTCTCTTTTTCTTAAAAAAATGTAAGTTCATTGAATGTGCAATTTGGGTAAGTCGGTTTTGTGGAAGGAGGAACGGTCGGTCAAAAAAAAAAAACTGGAGGAAGAAGAAAAAAAAGATGCGGTTGGATCTTAGTCTTCCGGCATAGAAAATTGAATAGTGGCCCTAAATAATTTTTAGGTAACTTACACATATCTGTGCCTAAATAATATAGTAGGAACCTTTTTCTTATGTGTTTTGGTATATTGGGTGCTATGACTCTCAAGTGTAAAACATATAACCCGAGCGTGTATTTGGTTACTCCTAGATTTTTAATTGAAAAACTGTCATATGCAACCCTCCAAGTGCTTGTTCGGTTACGCCCATAGACGCGGGGTTCCCTGCTCAATCCAAGAGGGTCCATAGGTATCACATTTGCCGGGGTACCCCGGCCCATCTGTTCGTACGCGACCTGAGGCGTACTCTCGGTGGCGGCGAAGCCCAATGTGAACTCGGCTACAGCGGCTACCTGCTGGGAGGGGTTTAACCGAACATGATCAGTTGAGGGAGGAATTGAGGGGATCTAGAGGTTTAATTCCTACATGGATTGGATGAGGGAGTAGGGATCACCCATTCCCTGGGTGGATTGAATCCCCTAGTGGTTGGTCCCCTGACTACCGAAAAAGGGTTTGGAGCCGAGGATGACAAGTGAGCCGCTTCACAGTCACGTTTTCCAGTCATTTCCGGCATCTGAATTCCTCGAGGAACCCAGAATCCAATTCCGAGAGCACCGACAATCGATCGAGACCAACAGTATTCACATAGAACAATTACTGTCTGTGCATTATCACTACAAATTTTGTACTACTACCATGTTGTAGAGAATTATGCAACTCACGATATATTGATCGGGTGCAATATGCACGTATATATAAGTACAGGAGGTGGCCACGTCCTCAACTATGCATGGAAGGAGGAGGGCTTGTTGTACAAGAAATACACATGTATTATCTACATCTCACCACCCCCCCCCCCCCCCCCCCCCCCCCGCAGTCGAAGCGGCACCATGGTCGACGCAAAGACTGGATCAGAACTCCTCAAAGGACGCGGTAGACAAGCCCTTGGTCATGATGTCAGCGAACTATTGGGACGTAGGGACATGTAACACGCGTACATGACCAAGAGCTACCTGTTCCCGAACAAAGTGGATATCAATCTCAATGTGCTTCGTGCGTCGATGATGAACCGGGTTGGCGGAGAGGTAGACTGCAGAAACGTTGTCACAGTAGACAATCGTGGCCTTGTCAACCAGAGACAAGAGCTCATGCAGAAGCTGACGAAGCCAGGAACACTCGGCGACGACGTTGGCAATGGCGCGGTACTCCGCTTCAGCACTAGAGCGGGAGACAACAGGCTGCCGCTTGGATGACCAGGATATGAGTGATGGTCCAAGGTAGACGCAAGAACCAGAAGTCGAGCGGCGCGTGTCAGGGCATCCGACCCAATTGGCGTCAGAATAAGCCGTCAGGTCTAGAGAGGACGAAGCCTGAAGTGACAACCCAAGATCCAAGGTGCCACGGATATAGCGCAGTATGCGCTTGACCGCGGTCCAGTGAGCATCACAAGGAGCATGCATATGGAGGCACACCTGCTGCACAGCATACTGGAGCTCCGGATGAGTAAGAGTGAGGTACTGAAGAGCACCAACAATCGACCTATAGAACGGAGCATCTGAAGCAGGAGAACCATCTGTAGCAGAGAGCTTGGCCTTCGTATCGACAGGTGTGGCAGCCGGTTTGCAGTTAAGCATCCCGCACGGTCCAGAAGCTCATGAGCATACTTCCGCTGCTGAAGAAAAAAGCCACCTGCTCGACGAATAACCTCGATCCCGAGGAAATAGTGCAGAGGACCTAAGTCCTTAATGGCAAACTCAGCACGAAGACGATCAGTGAGCTGTCGAAGAAGGGCAGTCGAGCATGCTGTCAAGATGATGTCATCGACATAGAGCAGCAGGAAAGCAGTAGCATCACCCTGGTGGTAGACAAACAGTGAGGCATCGGAGCGAGTGGGGCGGAAGCCAAGCTGAGTAAGAAATGCTGCGATGCGCTGGTACCACGCGCGCTGAGCCCGTACAAAGACCGAGAGAGCAAGCACACATGATCCGGAGAAGACTCATCAATGAACCCAGTCGGCTGCTGACAGAATACCTGTTCCTCAAGATGACCATGAAGAAAAGCATTCGAAACATCCATCTGGTGCACAGGCCAGGAGCGAGAGACCGCTAGCTGAAGAACAGTCCGAATCGTCCCGGGTTTGACAACCGGGGCGAAAGTGTCGGTGAAGTCAACACCTGCTCGTTGACGAAAGCCCCGAACGACCCAACAAGCCTTGTGTCGGTCAAGAGTACCATCCGGATGAAACTTGTGCTTGAACACCCACTTCCCGATAATGATGTTAGCCTGAGAAGGACGGGGGACGAGCTGCCAAGTGTGATTGCGCTGCAATGCGTCAAATTCCTCATTCATCGCGGCGAACCACATGGGGTCGCGAAGCACGGAACGGGCGGAGGTCGGCAGGGGTGACGGTGACGAGCGAGACGTCGAAGCCACACAGGTGTACTCATCCGGAGGGTAGCGAGTGCTCGGCCGATGGACACCCAGGCGCGAGCGAGTGACAGGGCCAGCGGGCGGTGGCACCACAGCAACCACCGGTGCCGGCGCCAGTCCCGGCGGTGAAGAAGCCGGCGACATGCCCGGCTGCGAAGAGGCCGACGACATGCCCGGGGCAGAAGCTGGCGATCCCGGCGACCAAGCCGGCGTAGCAGCCAGCGAGGCCAGCGAGGCCAGTGAGACTGGCGAGGGCGGGCCAGAAACTGGCGAAGAAGGGGCCGGGGAGGCCGGCTCGGAGGCCGGCGCGGGACCCGGCGATGAAGCAGCCGGAGAGGCCGGCGTGGTGGCCGGCTCGGAGGCCGGTGAGCCTGGCGAAGCAGCGGGCAGGAGCCGGAGTGCCACGCGTCCAGGGGGCGCCCTACGCCGTTGGGCGAAGCCAGGGCGGACAGGGTCGGCCAGAGAGGGGCTGCGCGCCGATGTAGAAGCCTCCTGCTGTTCCTGTTTAAAAGGAAAACACAACTCGTCAAAATAAACATGTCGGGATGTGATGACACGGTGGGAAACCGGATCATAGCATCTATAGCCCTTGGTGTTAGCCGGGTAACCGAGGAAGACACACGGAAGGGAACGAAGAGCGAGTTTATGAGGAGAGGTGGCGGCAATACTAGGATAACAAAGACAACCGAAAATACGAAGACCGTCATATGAAGGAGGAGACCCAAAGAGGACGTGGTGAGGTGTAAAGTTCCACCGGGTGCGACAAGGACGAAGGTTAATGAGGAGGGTGGCAGTAGCGAGAGCGTCGGGCCAGAAGTGAGGTGGCATGTATGCGTGGAAGAGGTGGGTACAGACGCAATCGTTAAGAGTGCGAAGAATGCGTTCCGCCCGACCGTTCTGCTGTGAAGTGTATGGACATGTAAGACGAAAAACAGTGCCATGTGTGGAGAGAAGATTGCGGATGGTGGTGTTGTCGAATTCTTTCCCGTTGTCAGTTTGCAAAGCTAGAATGGGACGACCGAATTGCATAGACACGTAAGAGTAGAAGGCCGTAAGAGTAGCAGCAACTTCAGACTTCTTACGTAATGGAAAGGTCCACACAAAGTGAGAAAAGTCATCCAAAATAACGAGCTAATATGAAAAACCAGTGTTACTAGCAACAGGAGAGGTCCAGACATCACTATGAATTAACCCAAAAGGTAACGACGCAACTGTAGATGAAGCACTAAAGGGAAGGCGAACATGTTTGCCCAGACGGCATGCGTGACAAGATTGCGCATCCGTTTTATTACATGTAAAAGAAAAATCCCTAATAATTTGACGAAGAGCAGTGGAGCTAGGATGACCGAGACGGGCGTGCCAAAGATCAACGCCGGCGGAGAGTGCAACTGGTCCAGCATGTGAAGATGATGGAGGCTGGACGGAGTATGTATCGCCGGGACTGTCACAGCGGTGAAGAACCATCCGGGTGAGGGCGTCCTTAATAGAGAAACCAACTTCGTCAAATTCCACAGTTACAGAGTCATCACGAGAAAGTTTACGAACACAAACTAAATTCTGAATAAGCTCAGGAGACACGAGAACATTATTAAGATAAAGTGGTCTAGAGTTTGAGGGAAAATTTGTGGAACCAATATGAGTGATAGGAAGACCAGCACCATTACCAACAATGATACGGGAGGAAGTGTGAATAGGAGACGCGGAGGAGAGGTTACCCGGGTAAGCGGCCATGTGCGAAGATGCACCGGTGTCCATAAACCAATCGCAACCGCCGGAATAAGCCCCGGTCGGAGGCTGTTGGTGAAGTGCAGCAAGCAGGGCTGGATCATAAGAGACCGGCGCGGGGTAGCCCGAGTAGCCGGTCACGCCAGTGCTAGCAGTTGGCCCGCCATAGCCAACTGGAGCAGGAGCGTAGTAGGTTGGTCGAGCGACCGGACCGAATTGCTGACCGACGAAGAAGGCCTGATGGCCGGAGGGACCGGGCCCAAGGAGGCTTGGAGCGGCGGGGGGGGGGGGGCACGGGTATAGTGTAGGCGTGCACAAACCCGGTCCAGGGGTTGTGGCCACCCCCCAAGGCGGCGTCGGTTGCTGTTGGACGGGCCCGGCGCGCGGCTGTTGCTGCTGCTGTTGGCCTTTGCCGTGGCCACGGCGCCTCTGGTGCGGCTGCTGTTGCGGCAAGTGTTAGGGAAGAGCCGCAGCCGCGGCAGGGGCCGGAGGCCGCTGCTGGTACGGGGCGCCATAGGTGCCGTGCTGCGCTAGAGGAGCCGGTGGCCGGGGCGCCTGGAACGGCGCTGGAAAGCCGGGGGCGCACCCGAGGGCGGAGGGCCACCGCGCGCGTAGCTGGCGGCGAAGGCAGTGTGAACGGCACGGGAGCGAAGATGCTTCAACCGGCGTTCCTCGAGACGAAGATAAGCCACCGCCCGCTGATAACCCACAAGTATAGGGGATCCCAACAGTTTTCGAGGGTAGAGTATTCAACTCAAATTTATTGATTCGACACAAGGGGAGCCAAAGAATATTCTCAAGTATTAGCAGTTGAGTTGTCAATTCAACCACATCTAGATAACTTAGTATCTGCAGCAAAGTATTTAGTAGCAAAGTAATATGGAAGTAACGGTAGCGGTAGCAAAGTAATATTTTTGGGTTTTGTAGTAATTGTAACAGTAGCAACGGAAAAGTAAATAAGCGGAGAACAATATGTGAAAAGCTCGTAGGCATTGGATCGGTGATGGAGAATTATGCCGGATGCGGTTCATCATGTAACAATCATAACATAGGGTGACACAGAACTAGCTCCAATTCATCAATGTAATGTAGGCATGTATTCCGAATATAGTCATGTGTGCTTATGGAAAAGAACTTGCATGACGTCTTTTGTCCTACCCTCCAGGGGGGCAGGCGCGCCCCCATCCTCGTGGACAGGTGGTCGGCCCCCTAGCCTTGATTCTTTCGCCAATATTTTTTATTATTTCCAAAAATAATCTCTGTGGAGTTTCAGGTCATTCCGAGAACTTTTGTTTCTGCAGATAAATAACACCATGGCAATTCTGCTGAAAACAGCGTCAGTCCGGGTTAGTTCCATTCAAATCATGCAAGTTAGAGTCCAAAACAAGGGCAAAAGTGTTTGGAAAAGTAGATACGACGGAGACGTATCAACTCCCCCAAGCTTAAACCTTTGCTTGTCCTCAAGCAATTCAGTTGATAAACTGAAAATGATAAAGAAAAACCTTTACAAACTCTGTTTGCTCTTGTTGTTGTAAATATGTAAAGCCAGTATTCAAGTTTTCAGCAAAGATTATGAACTAGCCATATTCACAATAACACTTCGGTCTCATGTTTACTCATGTCAATGGCATAATCAACTAGCGAGCAATAATAATAAATCTTGGAGGACAACACTTTCTCAAAACAATCATGATACGATAGAACAAGATGGTATCTCGCTAGCCCTTTCGGAGACCGCAAAACATAAATGCAGAGCACCTTTAAAGATCAAGGACTGACTAAACATTGTAATTCATGGTAAAATAGATCCAGTCATAGTCATACCCAATTATAAATTAATAGTAATGGGTGCAAATGACAGCGGTGCTCTCCAGCTGGTGCTTTTTAATAAGAGGGTGATGACTCAACATAAAAGTAAATAGATAGGCCCTTCACAGAGGGAAGCAGGGATTTGTAGAGGTGCCAGAGCTCGATTTTAAAATAGAAATAAATAATATTTTGAGCGGCATACTTTCATTGTCAACATAACAACCAAGAGATGGCGATATCTCCATGCTACACACATTATAGGCGGTTCCCAAACAGAATGGTAAAGTTTATACTCCCCCTCCACCAACAAGCATCAATCCATGGCTTGCTCAAAACAACGAGTGCCTCCAACTAACAACAGTCCCAGTGGGAGTTTTGTTTGCAATTATTTTGATTTGATTTGCATAAAGCATGGGACTGGGCATCCCGGTGACCAGCCATTTTCTCGTGAGTGAGGAGCGAAGTCCACTCCTCTTGAGAATAACCCGCCTAACATGGAAGATAAAGACAACCCTAGTTGATACATGAGCTATTGGAGCATACAAAACAGAATTTCATTTGAAGGTTTAGAGTTTGACACATACAAATTTACTTGGAACCACAGGTAGATACCGTATATATAGGAAGGTATAGTGGACTCATATGGAATAACTTTGGGGTTTAAGGGATTGGATGCACAAGCAGTACTCCCGCTTAGTACAAGTGAAGGCTAGCAAAAGACTGGGAAGCGACCAACTAGAGAGCGACAACAGTCATGAACATGCATTAAAATTAATAAACATTGAGTGCAAGCATAAGTAGGATATAATCCACCATGAACATAAATGTCATGAAGGCTATGTTGATTTGTTTCTGATGACGGGAAAATGGCGTGCGTAAGAACACGCGTCCACGTCATTGATACAGAGTGAATAATTTAAATGCGTAAATGCATACAATAAAAATATGATCAAACGTTGCAGGTACTTTATTTTCAGAACTCTTACGTTTACAAAATTCTGTTAATTACATCTCCGAAGAGAAAACCCCTGATTAAGAATTCCAACATATCTATTATATAGCATCACAACACATGAGTACTACAAAATGTAGAAATAAAAGAAGACTACAAAATGTAGAAAGAAAAGTCCTCCTCGCTGTCTTCGACGTCGGCGTGCTCGGGGAGCCTTCAACTTCGTCTATGCTAACATATGCGTTGCATAACATTCATGATTTGACAATGCCCATTCATATAGCACGTTCATGCCTAGCTCATTAACCATCGTGAACATATGGTGGTTGTCCTTTTTATTTATATGAGAATCTATTTAATGGTTAACTAGCCGGGCTAACGGGCGTGTGTGCAATATAGGGCATAACTCTTTTCATGAGTTAATTCTGACATGCATGTGAATTCTATGTGCATGTCTGAAATGGCGGAATATTTGATTCACTTTATAGCAACGTGTATAGCGTTGCACCGAGCCATCATATGCGACTGGCTATATGGAATTTGGTGATCACATATTCAATCGCACTATGTTATGTTTAGTGCAAGTGACATGGGCTATGACCCTAATTATCTTTTAGTTTTGTGGATGCATTCACCTATATGAAAGGAATGCATGATTTAATTTTAATCTGTATGAGAGATTATTTTATGACATATGGGTTATGCTTAAATACTAGTTTTGCTAGTCTCAAACATGTCATATATGGGCATGCGACTAAGTGAATCTAGTCAAATATTTATATGACTTCGGATTTGCGGTGCATGAGAATATTTGTATGAAGTTTCACTTCACTTGTATTAGTACTAACATCATGTAGCAACATCGTGCCCATGTGTAGCACAACCAAATGAAGTATGGTGGTTTCTTCTTGCTTGTATTATCACCAACGTAGCACAAACTGTATGCTCGTAGTGTAACCAAACAGAAGTATATATCGATTTATGTTTCGCATGGACATGATGAAGTTACCTAGGCAGATGGCATGCAACTATTATCATTTTTTTGGTCTTTGCTTCATGATTACATAACTAGCACCACATGATGCAACAATGACTGCATTTAGGGATCTAGACAGGCTATAACTTATATGGAAGAAATATGCCTGCATTTCCAACAACATAGGGCTTTATGAAACCAAATCAATATGAGGTTTATTTTCATTTCTATCCTTGATTTGTATCAACATGGGATGCAAGGTCACCATGAGACCAAATCAAGATGGACATATTTTTATTTTTGAATTGTATCAACATGGGATGCAAGATCGCCATGAGACCAAAACAAGATGAGCATAATTTTTGGTCTTGACTTGTATCCACATGGAGCTGCAAGATCACCATGAGAGCAAAACAAGAAGAATTTTAGTTGCATCGTGTGCACTTAGTTTACATCATTATAGGATTGAGGAGTGATATATATATATATATATATATATATATATATATATATATATATATATGTATGTATATATATATGATCACTAGGCATCTTATGCATTATCTTGATTTGTATCAGCATGGGATCAAGATCGCCATGAGACCGAATCAACCACAAATACTTGGGTAGCACCGGACATATATGAGGTGTACGGTGAAAGAAAAGGATCATCAATGGGTATATTTTATCCTTGAATTGTATCAACGTGGGATGCAAGATCACCATGAGACCAAAACAAGGAGGAACATATTCTTATTCTTGAATTGTATCAACATGAGATGCATGATCTCATGAGTCCAAAACAAGATGATCATAATGTAACCATGGTTTGTATCAACAAGGGGTGCTAGACCCCATGAGACCAAACTAGGTGTGCTATATGGACCGATCGTAGAACACCAACTACTTCAGACATATGGTGCAAGAGGAATGCATGAAGAAGAGAGCAAGGAGGTAGCCATGTATTCTCACCTTGCGTGTGAGGAAGTGATGCGGGCGAGCACAGCCGGCGTGTAGCAGCTTGTGGGCGGTGCAGATGCTGAGCCGTGCGGCCGGTGACGTATGTAGATGACGGCGAGCGGACGGACGGTGACGACGGCGGCGAGCGGACGGCCGGCGACGAGTGTGTAGACGACGGCGAGCAGATGGCCGGCGGCGACGATGGCGAGCGGACGGCGGGCGGCAATGAAGCAGCGTATGTATGTGCGTGAGTGATGGATGGATAAATGATCGAGTGGTTGATGAATGATGAGCTAGCAGCAGCAGCGGCGCATTGTGGATGGGAAGAATGAGCGACCCGAGAGCAGTCGAACGGCCTGGTATTTATAGGGACGGAGGGAGGCAGTGCAGGGCCGGCTGGACGCGCGCTTGCCCACGTTCTGATCGTGGGATCATGTCCACGAAGGTGGGAGCGTGGCTGGCTCCTTTCCCCCTTTTTTTTAATCACTAATTACCGGCAATGCCCCATCAGCTGGGCTTAATTAGGCAACATAACGAGTGGGCTTTGGGCATGCTTGCATGCGATCGGCTGATGGAATAAGATATGCATGCATGTATGTAGCTATTCCGTATAAGTGCACTTGATCAGATTTAGACTGTGGGGAAGCATTTTTTCACTGATATATAATTCATGACGACTTGAAACTTTTCTTTTATATACACTATCGCGCGTTATGTCATTTTACGCGAACATTATTGTGCTAATATTTTTTTAGCGATGACAGAATAATGCTCATAAATATGATATAGCATTTTGGCAATATTAGCGTCGTCTATGAAACTTTGAATTTGTGTCAATGTTGGAATTTTGCTGTTGATGATGGCGTGTGTGTATGAAAGTCATGTCTCCTCTAATTTATGCGACGATATTGTTTCTTCTCTTTTATTCCCGGGTCTGTTGTTTTATATTGAGCGGCGCCGCGGAAATTCATCATGATATTTTTTATCCGCGTATTTGGAAACTCAGTATTTTTTTCACTTTATGTAAATGATTTTATTTGAATAATATCTATGCGCCATATTTTACTTTTGGCTGAAATCGGTGTCAACAATTTCAACTACATGCGTGAGCATGTGCCAAATCAAGTCACTTGAATCATTCAAAGAAGGATACCACCATATCATACCACATCGCAACCATTTTAATAGCATATTGGCACGCAAGGTAAACCATTATAAGCTCCTAACTAATTAAGCATGGCATAAGCAACTATAATCTCTAATTATCCTTGCAAACATGTTTATTCATAATAGGCTGAATCAGGAACGACTAACTAATCTTATTTACAAAAACAAGAGAGGTCGATTTCATACCAGCTTCTCTCATCTCAATCAGTCCATCATATATCGTCATTATTGCCTTTCACTTGCACGACCGAATGATGTGAATAATAATAATAGTGCACGTGTATCGGACTAAGCTGGAATCTGCGAGCATTCAATAAACAGGAGAAGACAAGGCAATATGGGCTCTTGATTAAATCAACAATAATGCATATAAGAGCCACTTCAATAGTTTAATCATGGTCTTCTCCTATCGACCCCCAATAAAAGAAAAGAAATAAAACTATTTACACGGGAAAGCTCCCAACAAGCAAAAGAAGAACATGAAATATTTTTGGGTTTTCCTTTTAATTATTACTACAGCAAGAAAATTAAACTAACTAAAAGCTACTACTACTTTTTTTGTTTTTCTTAAGGTTTATTAAACACACAAGAAGAAAGCATAAAAAGGAAAATAAACTAGCATGGATAGTACAATGAAAAAGTATGAGCACCGACATCTAGCAATGACTGTGCGAACATAAATATAATGTCGGTGAGAAATACGTACCCCCCAAGCATAGGCTTTTGGCCTAAGTTGGTCTATCGCGGCGGATGACCTGGCGGATATCCAAAGTTGTAGTTGGGGTCGTACTGATGCAGCAGTCATTGCATCATGGGGTGCAGCTTGGAGGCGAGCTATCTCAGCCCTCCTCTTATACTCCTCCGCCTCCTCTCTAGTTATGTAATATCTCCCCTTTGCCTGAAAGTCAAAGAAAGTAGAAGCAGGGAGAGCGACGTGATAGGTGCGTCCTCTGTCAAAGATTAGTCGGTACTGGGGGAACTGATCGTTCCTCTCAACAAAACGATGACGCACCATAGCCTCATAATCTAAATGAGCAGGAGGCAACTCAATATCATCCTTGCGTATGGTTATACCAAGAAAATTAGCTATACGGGTTGCATAAATTCCACCAAAGAAATCTCCATTAAATCTATTATGATGCAACCTACGTGCAACAATGGCTCCCAAATTATAAGATTTATCTCCTAACACAGCACTCCTAAGAATACTGAGGTCAGGGACACACATGTGACATGCTTCATCCTTACCATTTATGCACCTACCTATGAAGAGAGCAAAATAATGTATAGCAGGAAAATGAATGCTCCCTATGGTAGCTTGTGCTATGTTTCTAGATTCCCCCACAGTTATACTAGCAAGAAAATCTCTAAATTCAGATTTGCGAGGTTCACTAGAACTACCCCATTGTGGAAGTTTGCAAGCAGTGGTAAAATCCTCTAAGTCCATAGCATAAGAATTTTCATAAAAATCAAACAGGACAGTTTGAGAATTGCGCGAAGATGAAAATTCAAACCTCCTCACAAAGGAACTAGTGAGATAGTGGTACTGACGGCACTTTTCTGCCTCGAAGCTCACAAGATCAGCGTTACGCAAATATGCGTTAAATTCTTCCTTAATTCCTGCTTGATCCATGAAGTCCTCTGAAGGCCATTCACAAGGCCGCACTGGGGCGTCCCTTGGTGGTTCATCATCAGCATCACGCATTGCAAGCCTGGATCCTTGCTTCCTTGAAGAACCCCCTTGGTACATTTTCCTAAACATATTTCTTCCTCTGAAAAATTTCCGAAATTTTTAGTAACTTCAAATAGAAGTGAGCCAAGCTCAACAAAATTGATAGCAACTACTCCTACAAGTGCCTAGAGCCTATATCATGCATTAGAACTACTTGGAACCATATAAATTTGACATGCAAGCTCAAGAACATGGTCACCTAGGCAGCACAAATTTGCAATGAATAAAGCACTAGAACAAAAACTAATTGGACCAATGGAGGAGTCACATACCAAGGAACAATCCCCCAAAGCAGTTTTGTGAGAGGTGCTTTGAGCAAGGAGATCGAAAATCGCAGCAAAATGAGCTAGAACTCGTGCTTGAGCTGGATGGTGATTTTTTTGGGAGGAAGAAGAAGTGTGTGGGTGCAGGAATAAGTGGAGGGGGGCCATCGTGGGCCCACGAGGCAGGGGGCGTGCCCTGGACCCTCGTGGCCAGGTGCTTGCTCCCCCTGCTGTGTTCTCAGCGCCAGATATTCTCAAATATTCCAGAAAAAATCATATTAAATTGGCAGGGCATTTGGAGAACTTTTATTTTCGGGGTATTTTTATATTGCACGAATAATTCAGAAAACAGACAGAAAAAATACTATTTTTACTTTATTTCAACTAAATAACAGAAAGTAAAAGGAGGGTACAGAAGGTTGTGCTTTCTAACTTCATCCATCTCATGCTCATCAAATGGAATCCACTAACAAGGTTGATCAAGTCTTGTTAACAAACTCATTCCAAATAACATGGAACCGAAGAAATTTCGAATAACACTATGTTACCTCAACGGGGATATGCACATCCCCAATAATAAGAATATCATATTTCTTTCTTGACAGTAGGAAGAGGAAATTCAAAACCTCCAAAAATAATCGATGGAATTTTTCCAATAGAATTGATACTGTGGACTTCAGGTTGTTTCCTCGGAAAGTGTACCGTATGCTCATTACCATTAACATGAAAAGTGACATTGCCTTTGTTGCAATCAATAACAGCCCCTGCAGTATTCAAAAAGGGTCTTCCAAGAATAATAGACATACTATCGTCCTCGGGAATATCAAGAATAACAAAGTCCGTTAAAATAGTAACGTTTGCAACCACAACAGGCACATCCTCACAAATACCGACAGGTATAGCAGTTGATTTACCGGCCATTTGCAAAGATATTTCAGTAGGTGTCAACTTATTCAAATCAAGTCTACGATATAAAGAGAGAGGCATAACACTAACACCGGCTCCAAGATCACATAAAGAAGTTCTAACATAATTTCTTTTAATGGAGCATGGTATAGTAGGTACTCCTGGATCTCCAAGTTTCTTTGGTATTCCACCCTTAAAAGTATAATTAGCAAGCATGGTGGAAATTTTAGCTTCCGGTATCTTTCTTTTATTAGTAACAATTTCTTTCGTGTACTTAGCATAAGGATTCATTTTGAGCATATCAGTTAATCGCATAAGCAAAAAGATAGGTCTAATCATTTCAGCAAAGCGCTCAAAATCCTCATCATCCTTTTTCTTGGATGGTTTGGGAGGAAAAGGCATGGGTTTCTGAACCCATGGTTCTTTTTCTTTACCGTGTTTCCTAGCAACAAAGTCTCTCTTATCATAACGTTGATTCTTTGATTGTGGGTTATCAAGATCAACAGCAGGTTCAATTTCTACATCATTATCATTGCTAGGTTGAGCATCAACATGAACGTCATCATTAACATTGTTACTCGGTTCATGTTCATTACCAGATTGTGTTTCAGCATCAGAAATAGAAATATCATTGGGATTCTCAGGTGGTTCAGCAATAGGTTCACTAGAAGCATGCAAAGTCCTATCATTTTTCTTTTTCTTCTTTTTAGAAGGACTAGGTGCATCTATCTTATTTCTCTGAGAATCTTGCTCAATTCTCTTAGGGTGGCCTTCAGGATACAAAGGTTGCTGAGTCATCTTACCAGTTCTAGTAGCCACTCTAACAGCATAGTCATTATTCTTATTATTTAATTCATTGAGCAAATCATTCTGAGCTTTAAGTACTTGTTCTACTTGAGTGGTAACCATAGAAGCATGTTTACTAATGATTTTAAGTTCACCTTTAACATTAGCCATATAATCACTCAAGTGTTCAATCATATAAGCATTTTGCTTTAATGGTCTACCAAAATAAGCAATAAAATCTTCTTGCTTAACCATAAAGTTATCAAACTCATCCAAACATTGGCTAACAAACTTAGTAGGAGGGATTTCAGCTTTATCATATCTATAGAGAGAATTTACCTTTACTACCTGTGCCGGGTTATCACGACCATGAGTTTCTTCAATAGGTAATGGATTAAGATCATATATTTCTTCAACAGGCGGTAAATTAAGACCATGTATTTCTTCAATAGGAGGTAAATTCTTAACATCTTCAGCTTTTATACCTTTTTTCTTTCATAGATTTCTTTGCCTCTTGCATATCCTCGGGACTGAGGAATAGAACACCCCTCTTCTTCGGACTTGGCTTAGGAATAGGCTCAGGAGTTGGCTCAGGAAGTGTCCAATTATTTTCATTGGTCAACATATTATTCAATAGAATTTCAGCTTCATCCGGTGTTCTTTCCCTGAAAATAGAACCAGCACAACTATCCAGGTGGTCTCTGGAAGCATCGGTTAGTCCATTATAAAAGATATCGAGTATTCCATTTTTCTTGAGAGGATGATCAGGCAAAGCATTAAGTAATTGGAGAAGCCTCCCCCAAGCTTGTGGGAGACTCTCTTCTTCAATTTGCACAAAATTATATATATCCCTTAAAGCATCTTGTTTCTTATGAGCAGCGAAATATTTAGCAGAGAAGTAATAAATCATATCCTGGGGACTACGCACACAACCAGGATCAAGAGAATTAAACCATATCTTAGCATCACCCTTTTTAATGAGAACAAAAATATTTTAAGGATATAAAAGTAGCGAGTTCTCTCATCATTAGTGAACAGGGTGGCTATATCATTTAATTTAGTAAGATGTGCCACAACAGTTTCAGATTCATAGCCATAGAAAGGATCAGATTCAACCAAAGTAATTATATCAGGATCAATAGAGAATTCATAATCCTTATCAGTAACAAAGATAGGTGGAGTAGCATAAGCAGGATCATATTTCATTCTAGCATTCAGAGTTTTTTGTTTCAACTTAGCTAATAATTTCTTAAGATCACTTGTGTCATTGCAAGCAAGAAAGTCTCTTTTAGTTTCTTCATCCATAACATAGCCCTCAAGCACAATAGGCAATTCATATTTATTAGGAGAGCCTTCATCATCACTTTCATCAATATTATCAGTTTCAATAATTTCATTCTCTCTAGCCCTAGCAAGTTGTTCGTCAAGAAATTTACCAAGTGGCACAGTAGTATCAAGCATAGAAGTAGTTTCATCATAAGCATCATGCATAGCAGAAATGGCATCATCAATAACATGCGACATATCAGAATGAATAGCAGAAGCAGGTTTAGGTGTCGCAAGCTTACTTAAAACAGAAGGTGAATCAAGTGCAGAGCTAAATGGCAGTTCCTTACCTCCCCTCGTAGTTGAGGGATAAATTTTTGTTTTCTCGTCTTTCAAGTTCTTCATAGTGACCAGCAGATATAAATCCCAAACGACTCGAAGGATAGATCTATGCTCCCCGGCAACGACGCAGGAAAATAGTCTTGATAACCCACAAGTATAGGGGATCGCAACAGTTTTCGAGGGTAGAGTATTCAACCTAAATTTATTGATTGGACACAAGGGGAGCCAAAGAATATTCTCAAGTATTAGCAGTTGAGTTGTCAATTCATCCACACCTGGATAACTTCGTATCTGCAACAAAGTATTTAGTAGCAAAGTAATATGGAAGTAACGGTAACGGTAGCAAAGTAATATTTTTGGGTTTTGTAGTAATTGTAACAGTAGCAACGGAAAAGTAAATAAGCGGAGAACAATATGTAAAAAGCTCATAGGCATTGGATCAGTGATGGATAATTATGCCGGATGCGGTTCATCATGTAACAATCATAACATAGGGTGACACAGAATTAACTCCAATTCATCAATGTAATGTAGGCATGTATTCCGAATATAGTCATACGTGCTTATGGAAAAGAACTTGCATGACATCTTTTGTCCTACCCTCCCGTGGCAGCGGGGTCCTAATGGAAACTAAGGGATATTAAGGCCTCCTTTTAATAGAGTACCAGACCAAAGCAATAACACATAGTGAATACATGAACTCCTCAAACTGTGGTCATCACCTGGAGTGGTCGCGATTATTGTCACTTCGGGGTTGCCGAATCATAACACATAGTAGGTGACTATAGACTTGCAAGATAGGATCAAGAACTCACATATATTCATGAAAACATAATAGGTTTAGATCTAAAATCATGGCACTCGGGCCCTAGTGACAAGCATTAAGCATAGCAAAGTCATAGCAACATCAATCTCATAACATAGTAGATACTAGGGATCAAACCCTAACAAAACTAACTCGATTACATGATAAATCTCATCCAACCAATCACCGTCCAGCAAGCCTACGATGGAATTACTCACGCACGGCGGTGAGCATCATGAAATTGGTGATGGAGGATGGTTGATGATGACGACGGCGACGGATTCCCCTCTCCGAAGCCCCGAACGGACTCCAGATCAGCCCTCCCGAGAGAGTTTAGGGCTTGGCGGCGGCTCCGTATCGTAAAACGCGATGAATCTTTTTCTCTGATTTTTTCTCCCCGAACACGAATATATGGAGTTGGAGTTGAGGTCGGTGGAGCTTCAGGGGGCCCACGAGGCAGGGGGCGCCCCCCACCCTCGTGGACAGGGGGTGGGCCCCCTGGCCTTGATTCTTTCACCAATATTTTTTATTATTCCCAAAAATAATCTCCGTGGAGTTTCAGGTCATTCCGAGAACTTTTGTTTCTGCACATAAATAACACCATGGCAATTCTGCTGAAAACAGCGTCAGTCCGGGTTAGTTCCATTCAAATCATGCAAGTTAGAGTCCAAAACAAGGGCAAAAGTGTTTGAAAAAGTAGATACGACGGGGACGTGTCACCCGCTCATAGGTAGGGTTCGCCATGAGGGTGAGGTTGGAGGCGGCGTTGCCGAGATCCTCATTGAGGCCGGCGGTGAGGGTGGAGAGGAGCAACTCGTCGCCCACCTTGAAGCCGATGTCATTGAGCTCGTCGGAGAGGGTCTTGAGGCGCATGCAGTAGTCGTCGACGGAGGAGTCGTTTTGATGACACCCGAAGAACTCCTGCTGCAGGAAGACGATCCGTTGGAGCTTGTTGTCGGTGAAGAGACCGACAATCTTGTTCCACACCGTGCATGCATCATCCTTGTCGCGAACGACGGTGTGGAAGATGTCCTTGGACACGGTGAGGAAGAGCCACCGAATGATGGTGGCATCGTTCGCCAGCCAGTCGGCGTCACGGTTCAGGACGAAGAGGTTGGCGGTGCCGTCGATGTGGTCCTGCAGATTATACTCACGAAAGAGGAGATTGAAGTATGTCTTCCAAGCATAAAAATTCGCCTCTTTGTGGAAGAGGATCACCGGGACGCGACGTTCGATGGAAACATCGCGGATGTAGGTGGGATCGGGAAGGGTGGCGGCGGAGGAGCTGGCGGAGGAGTCGAAGGGGTTCGGCGGCTTCACTACGGGAGGAGTGGAGGCGGCGGACCGGTCGGAGAGATTGGAACCCGACATGGCAGCGGCTAGGGTTAGGTGCGGCCGGGGCGGGTTAGGGTTTCTGGTAGATGGGAGGTGGTGGGGGTGGATGGCAGCGGGGTAGCGAGGGTTAGGGTTCGGGAGGCGTGCGGCTAGCGGCGAGAAGGCGTGCGGCTAGCGGCGAGAAGGCTGGCGGCTAACTCGGCGACGCGGGGCGTAGCGTGGGAAGCAGTGACGGCTGGGAGGCAACGGCGACGCGCTAGGGTAGAAGGGATCGGACTAAGGCTGATACCATGTAGAGAATTATGCAACTCACGATATATTGATCGGGTGCAATATGCACGTAATATAAGTACAAGAGGTAGCCACGTCCTCAACTATACATGAAAGAAGAAGGGCTTGTTGTACAAGAAATACACATATATTATCTATATCTCAAGGCATGTAACAATCGAATGAATGAATGAATGAGCGAGCGAAGGGGCTATATGCAAGACGGAGATGGTATAGGCTTGGGTCCGGGGTGAGGCGCTCTAGCTCATCATGATCTTGAACTCGTCGAAGCTGAGCACGCCGTCGCCACCGAGGTCGAGCCGGCAAATCATGGCGCGGCACTCGCCGGCGCCCCGCTCGGCGCCGAGCCTGCCGAGCATCCGCCCCAGGCTGGCCGGCGTGATGCACCCCTGCCCCTCCATCTCGTACATCCCGAACGGCCCCCTCAGCGCCCGGATCCTCAGCTCGTCGTTCTCCTCGTCCGCGCTCGCCCAGGCCGCCTGCTGCACCAGCTCGAGGAACTCGGCCTCGCATAGCAGCCCGTCGCCGTCCGCGTCCGCCGACGCCACCAGCGCCTCGGCCTCCTCCGCCAGCACATCCTCGCCCAGCGTCGCCCGCATGCACCCCCGCAGCTCCGCCGCCGAGATCCTGCCGTCCGCGTGCCGGTCCAGTGACAAGAAGAGCGCCCTCAGCTCGCCCGTCTTTGTGGCAACCATTCTCGCCGGATGCTTTAGTAGTTGATCCTGACCCTGCCTGTGCTTCCTAGATCCTCTGCTTTGCTATAGAGCTGAAGGTTGCTGCTGCATGATCTTTGAGCTGCGCGTGTGCATATATACTCATGGCGCGACGCGGGCCCTGGAAGCTTCACGGCATGCAGGGCGGGAGGACAGATGCTGTGTGGTGGGCTGGACGACGGCAGGTTTTACTTTTTCTTCTGGGTGGTCAACGACGGCAGGTTAGTAGTCGTCTCCAGGAAATGGATGCGAAGCTTTCGTGGGGGAGTACGTGACTTGGCGTGACGGCCGAGATGATTCTCGTGGTGGAGAAAAGCAGGCGGAGGCACGGGGAAAATCTGCTACGGCGACGGAAAAGCTCGACGTTGGCTCCGCATGCAGTCCGACTTGGCAGGGTGGACGTGGGAGTCGTGTGCGTTTGTTTTGCCGCCTCCGCGTTTGGCGTGCGTGCATGTCGCCATCGTGCCCCTGTAGTTGGATGGAGCGGTAGTGTTTTCCAGCCGCTTGGTCGGGAGCGCTGATGCAAAAGCAAGGCTCACTCAGCACGCTCGCCGATGTCGGTGCGGTGGTGCTGCCCGATGCACACAAGGTGCTTGTTAAACTGTCAAAGAGAGAAAGAGGGGAGGAAGAAGGAAGTACATGCTGACATGTGACTGTGAGCCCCCACGAGACATAACGGTCAACTTAACGGTCCAACGTAATCGAGTTGACTTTACCGTCACGTCTTCCCTGAGAAGCAGGCCCCTCCTGCTGTAAATGCATTTAAATCGTCTAAACCGGCCACTATCCGTGGTCGTTTTAGAAAAAAAAAATTAGATTCAGCTGGTAGTTTTGCTGACGATTTTAAAGTAGTAGTTACGTAGGATCGAGACCTTAAACATGTTAGGGTTTTTGTTAAATACTCCAACATGTAAACATCTGTTTCACCTCTTTCATAGATCCATTTTTCTTGAAAAAAGATGGATTTTTTACTGTGCATCGGATACAATGTACATGTATCCGCTGTCCACTTGTGCTTTGAGATTTCTGCCATATCACTACACCGCAACACTACAACCCCAACATCCAGATTGGTCGGGAAAACAACTTCTGCCAACAAACAGTCTGTCGGGAAAAACTATTGCCGACCGACCATGTTTGTTGGGGAAAGTCCAGAAGGGAAAAGCCTTTCTCGACCGACATACCTTTGCCAACCGACTGTTTGACGGCTAACTAGACTAATCCCCGACCGACTGTTCTTTAATGTTTTTTGCCAACCAACTTTCTTTTGGCCCCTTTCCTGACCGACTGTCTAACGGCATTTGTTTTCCCAACCAACATTCCGATGGCCCTACCAAGAGCCTTTGCCAACCAACAATCAGACAGTGTGTTCTTTTCCCGACCAACATTACGCCAACATTATGTTTAGCTAACCACAAATTTAATTAACACATGGTACTAATTGTCAGGACACCATACATCAGGTACACCAAACAATTTTTTATTCCATTAAAAAGTTGTCACATACATATACTTCAGTCTGTTCTAAACATAGCCACCAAGAAAACATACATGACTTTCACAAAAGGTTCTAAAATAAGACGTAGTTGTACAAAATGAAACCTAAAATATCCAGTTGACGTAGATCACTGGCTTCATGGTCCCTTGTGAGTGCAGTCCTTCTGTTTGCTTCCTACAAAAGATAAAGAAGTCTCAATTACAATACACTACTAGAAACTGAATTCCTTTTTTTAATGGGGTTTTATCAGTTTTGCCATCAGTTGTACTACACTACTTAGTTATGCCACTAAATTTTTTCACTGCTCAGAAATGCCACTGTTCCGTTAGGCGCGTGCTCAAAAAAGCCATTTTTTTAAACATTCCATATGTGAAGCAGCCCTTTTTATGTTCAGTGAACCACAGGCTGCTAGAAATGATATATATCTTAAAACATTTACATGTAAAAAGTGTTGACCGCTTACACAGTAGTCTCTAGAAATAATAGAAGGGCTTAGCTATCCATGCCAAAACCGGAAAAAAGATCACCTCAGTCATGCAATCAGAACATGTAACAATTCAAATTTAAAAAAACTTCTTCTAGAGTTTGGCTGCGCTAGGGTTAGGGTTTGAGCCGGCGACCATGGGCGATCACGCCCCGCCGCTGGAACACCTTCGCGTGAGTCGATCGGAGAGCGCCAAGGAGTCCGCCCCCGCTGAAAGATCGTGGATGTCGCCTAGAGGGGGGGGGGTGAATAGGCGCTTTAAAATAATTACGGTTTAGGCTTGAACAAATGCGGAATAAACCTAACGGTTAATTTGACAAACACAAAACCTAAAACAACTAGGCTCACCTATGTGCACCAACAACTTATGCTAAGCAAGGTAAACAACTAAGTGATAGCAAGATATATGACAAGAAACAATATGGCTATCACAAAGTAAAGTGCATAAGTAAAGGGGTCGGGTAAGAGATAACCGAGGCATGTGGAGACGATGATGTATCCCGAAGTTCACACCCTTGCGGATGCTAATCTCCGTTTGGAGCGGTGTGGAGGCACAATGCTCCCCAAGAAGCCACTAGGGCGACCGTAATCTCCTCACGCCCTCGCACAATGCCACAATGCAAGATGCCGTGATTCCACTAAGGGACCCTTGAGGGCGGTCACCGAACCCGTACAAATGGCAACCCTTGGGGGCGGTCACCGAACCCGTACACTTTGGCAACCCTTGGGGGCGGTCACCGGTACCCGTCAAATTGCTCGGGGCGATCTCCACAACCTAATTGGAGACCCCGACGCTTGCCCGGAGCTTTAAACCACAATGATTGAGCTCCGAACTCCACCAACCGTCTAGGGCGCCCAAGCACCCAAGAGGAACAAGCTCAAGGGCACCAAGCACCCAAGAGTAATAAGCTTCTCAACTTGTAACTTCCACATATCACCGTGGAGAACTCAAACCGATGCACCAAATGCAATGGCAAGGGCACATGGAGTGCCCAAGTCCTTCTCTCTCAAACCCCACCAAAGCAACTAATGCTAGGGAGGAAAATGAGAGGAAGAACAAGAAGGAGAACACCAAGAACTCCAAGATCTAGATCCAATGGGTTCCCCTCACATAGAGGAGAAAGTGATTGGTGGAAATGTGGATCTAGATCTCCTCTCTCTTTTCCCTAAAAAACTAGCAAGAATCCATGGAGGGATTGAGAGTTAGCAAGCTCGAAGAAGGTCAACAATGGGGGAAGAACACGAGCTCAAAGGATAAGGTTCATTGGGGAAGAAGACCTCCTTATATAGTGGGGGGAACAATCCAACCGTTACCCCCACTTCAGCCCCGCAGAGAGCGGTACTACCGCTTGGCCAGCGGTACTACCGCTTGCCCCTATAAGCGGTACTACCGCTCCCCCTCGCGGTACTGCCGCTGGGCCCAGAGCGGTACTACCGCAGTGGCAGGGCGGTACTACCGCAAACGAGCGGTACTACGGCCCCCACTGCCGCGGCTAGTACCGTAGAACCCGACACGAAAAAAGACCCCTCGAATAGTGGCGGTACTAGCACGAGACCGCAGCGGTACTACGGTTGGGGGCTACCAGCGGTACTACCGCTCTAGGGCGGTACTACCGCTCTAGAGCGGTACTACCGCTTGTAGCACCCAAGCGGTACTACCGCTCCGGCCCGCGGTACTACCGCTAGGAACCAAAACTGCCATAACTTCTGCATATGAGCTCCGAATTGAGCAAACTCAAGCTTGTTGGATAGAAGAAGACGAGTAGCATCAAAACAGAGGAGGTATGCCAACAAATAGAGGAGTCAAACCTCCAACCGAGAAGAACCGGCATAACCTCCAACATCGAAAACATCATAGAAGATGTGAGTGAACTCCGTTTTCGATGAACTCGAGCTTGTCATCAAGATGACCATAAGCTCCAAAACTCACAAAGAGAAGAACCAAACAAGAACCAATAAAGATGATGCAAGGATGCAATGGTTTGAGCTCTCTATGAACGATACGATCAAGCTACTCATCGAGAGCCCCCCTTGATAGTACGGCAATCGATCCTATAACCCGGTCTCCCAACTACCATCATGAGACCGGTAAAATGGAAAACCTATCAAGGGCAAACCTTTGCCTTGCACATGGTCCACTTGAGCTAGATGATGACGATCTTGACTTCCTCAAGTTGGACCACCTTTCTTGGTTGCGTTGGCTCGATGAAGACTAGTTGATTGCTCCCCCATACTCCACTATGGGTGAGCCACTCTTCCGCACATCTTCACAAGTCCATTGTCACCACAATGGACGGCAAGCTTCAAGCATTTGATCTCTTCGTGATGCTTTACTTGAACTTGCCTGCTTCACTTGAACTTGCACACCGCAACCTACCCCACAAAGAAATCTCACGAAGACCATGGGTTAGTACACAAAGCGTAATTGACAATGCTTACCATACCATGGGATCGCTTGATCCCTCGGTACATCTTGTGCGCTTTGTGTGTTGATCAACTTGATTCACTCTTGACTTAGTCTTGATCAACCTTGACTCTTTCCAACTCTCTTCATTTGGATGATGTCTTGAAGGTAAACATGAATGATCACACAATCTTCTTCAAGACATGCTTGCAATAAGCTCAACTCTCACATGACCGATCTTTGGATAATTCCTTAATAACACCTTGGTCACCACATAAACTCCTTGAAACCAACACATGGACTTCAAGAAATGCCTATGGACAAATCCTTCAAATATAACTCAAGGCAACCATTAGTCCATAGAGATTGTCATCAATTACCAAAACTAAACATGGGGGCACCGCATGTTCTTTCACCCGCTACGCTCCCGAAGTCAAGGTCGTCTACGAGTCTGGGTTGGACTACGGGTTATTCTTCTGGTCTCGGTTGCGTGGTCAACCACGGTAGGTCAGTATACTCCACGAAATGGATTCGAAGCTTTCGCGTGGTGTCCGTGTGTCGATTCATTCAAGAAAAAAAATAAAAGCACGCGGGGAAGAGGCGGCGAAATATGTTGCTTCGTTCCGGAGTAAATTGCACAAAACCACCACTTTGAAGGCTAGGTTTGCGAAAAACACTACAATACATTTTTTTTGCAGAAAACACCACGTCCACGGCAATCTTTTTGCAAATAACACTAATCGGAGGCTTTGATGGACTTAGTGATCAAGTATATGCCATATCCATATTACTTGATCACTTAGTGATCTAAGTAATATGGATATGGCATATACTTGATCACTTAGCTAGGATCCATCCAGTTGAAACTAATATGCGGTTTCTTTCATAAATGATATAATAACTCATCATCATCATCATATTGATATAAAAACTCTTGCATCATATCATCACCAACAACAGTATATACTAGCTAGCAAAGATATCATCGAGTTCGACATGGTCATGATATTATAAGCGTTCATAACACCACAAAAGCAAATCACTCTTTGAGATTAAGTTCAGGACGAAGAACACGGACACGCATGAGAGGACAACAAGTACTAAGAGCATGATAACTAGCTAAATCACTCATGCTGCTCTCTCTCAGGTAAAATAGCATAGAATATGTATAGCTCTCCTGATTCATCATATTGGAGCATGCAGATGAACCTGTCTCCTAATCGTGGGCTGCGCTTCTGATTGCTGCCCCCTAGTACTTCTCTGCGATCGTTAACAATTTTGCTCCAGTCTTTCACTATTAAGCATTCATCGCTTTCAGAAATCCTGAATGCACTCATGTGCACTGTAGGATATCTTGGCCGTAAGCTAACAATTGACATGCGACCTTTAGTCTCGATCCACTGAGGCACAACTGTCATCGGGAGTCCCTGTTGAAGAACATCGTATAGTAATTAATATACTTAGCAATGAAAGTTTAGCTTGAAAAATAATGTATGCAAAAGATGCACTGAGGACTAATAGTAAAAATCTTACCATCTTTCCTAAATACATGTGACCGTAGTTCAATACGATCACTATTGGTCGCACGTTTTGAGTACTAAGATTTTCAAATTCAGGAAAATGATTTCTCTTAACAGCATCAAGATCCTCAAGCCATGAAACATAATGACTTATCTCCTCGCAGTTTAGTTTAGCTCCGGGACAGTAGTAGGTCCTGTCTACCAAGCGCCGGACATGTTTGCTTGAATGGAAATAAGCTATCAATAGAAATTAGTTGTCAACTATTTTTGAATAAACAATATCAAAGACATAAATATGGTTGAGAAACTCACATAATGGTAGAACTGGAGACGTCTGCACATCGACCCAGATGTCCCTATTACCTTCAATATCATCTTCTGGACGAATATCAAAGGTGATAACCATATCAGGCTCAAATGCATAAGCCTTGCATAGTGCTTGCCAAGTTTTGCATTCAAAATAGGTGTACGTGTCTGCATTGTATAATTTGACGTTGAAAGTATAACCAGCATGCTCGGTCTTCAGGTAAACTCTCTTTACCTCCATAGTTTCCATAGCACTGAAACCTATCTTATCCAAGACAAAAATTCTTGCATGGCAGGGGATGCGCTAGTAGAATAGTGGAAATTTAAAATTATAAGTTGAAGCAAATGAAGCATATATAAGTCATGCTTAATTACGAAAAAAGACTTGTCGTTATGACTTACTGTATCCACTTCGAAGGTCTCATCCAGCTTGATGCTGAAGCGCCTATCATCAACAAGGAAATTTCTGTCGCATAGGTCGCGCTGGTCTTCACAGAATTCGCACTTAATGAAATCTTTTTCGTCATCAGACGACATTTCCTATGTTCATATAGGTGAAACATTAAACACTTACTAGTTCTATTAATTCAACTAATTCAACTAATTCAACTACTTCTACTAGTTCAACTAGTTCTATTAATTCAACTAATTCAACTAAGCATTTAATAAAAATAAGAGTGTTCTATTAATTTTCTTACTAAAATAAAGTAGCTAGTTCCATATAGTAATATTTTAATTAGATCATCAAATCTCATATATCTAAATTTTCTTACTAAAAACAAACTAGTTCTATTAATTCAACTAATTCAACTAAGAATTTACTAAAAATAAACTAGTTCTATTAATTTTCTTACTAAAATATATAAAGTAGCTATATATAGTAATATTTTAATTAGATCATGAAATCTCATATACCTAAATTTTCTTACTAAAAATAATCTAGTTTTACTAATTCAACTAGTTCAACTAAGCATTTACTAAAAATAAACTAGTTATATTAATTCAACTAGTTTAAATAATCTCATATACCTAAATTTACTTACTAAAAATAAACTTGTTCTATTAATTTTCATACTAAAAATAAACTAGTTATATTAATTCAACTAGTTCAAATCTCATATATATAACTAATTAATATCTAGCTAATTCATATAAAATTGACATTAATATTTAACACCTTTTCCATATAATTCATCTAACATTAACATTCTAACATTCTTATCTACGTAATTTATCTAACATTAATCTAAACAACAGAAAACAGAAAATAAGTAAAAACAATATGTGTGTGTGTGTGTCTGTGTGTGTGTATGTGTGTGTATGTGTGTGTGTGTGTACGAGCGGGGGGCGGCGGCATACGGGCGGCGGCGCGAGACGGCGATGCGACGGGGACGGCGCGACGACGAGCGGCAGGCCGGGGGCGACGGCGCAATCGAGATGGCGACGTGGTACAGGGCGGCGGCGACGGGCGGCGGGGGCGACGGCGGTGATGGCGACGACGGGCGGTGAGGGCGACGGCGGTGACGGCGACGACGGGCGGTGGGGCGACGGCGCGCGGCGGGGGCGGCGAGGGCGGTGGCGATGTCGCGCGAAGTAGTTGGAGAAGAAGTGGTGGTCGATGAAACTGAATTTTTCGTAAGTGCCATATATATAGGAGGGGCCTTTAGTACTGGTTGGAGCCACCAACCGGTACTAAAGACCTATTTTCGCCAGGCCAAGGGGCGGGAAGCTGCCCCTTTAGTACCGGTTCGTCGCTCCAACCGGTACTAAATGCCCCCCTTTAGTACCGGTTGGAGCCACGACCCGGTACTAAAGGTGTGCGCTGCCGCAGGAGCGGTGCGGGCAAGTTTAGTCCCACCTCGCTAGCCGAGGGGCGCCCACACCAGTTTAAAAGCCCCGACGCGGCTGCTGTCTCGAACTCCTCTCTATAGCAGGCTTCCGGGCTTAACTTTGGCGCGCTGTATTTAGTTTCTTTGTGAATATAAAAAAAATATAGTTTTTTTTTCTTTTCTGCATTATTTATTTTCTGCTATTCATTTTGTAGTGATTTTCAATTTCACGGTCATCTAGCTCTCTAAACAAATCGGTAAATGACAGAAAAACAGTAAATGATGTCAGAACGTGTAGGAAATTGATGACGTCGCTTTCAATGATGCATACTGAACGCAAAAATAGGCTGGAGTTCAAATAAGTTTAAAAAACATTGAAGTGCCCGTGTAACAGATGAGTTCTCGTCCGAAACCCTGATACTCCGAAAGAGATTGTGCAGATTGTACACGCGGTACGTCCAGTTTTCGCCGTGACCCTCTCTGCTCTTTTGCACATGCTATGAGAGCGAAATGATGATACCATGCCAAGTTCCAACATTTTCAGAGTTCATTTTGTAGTGATTTTCAATTTCACCGTCATTTAGCTCTCTAAACAAAGCGGTAAATGACTGAAAAACAGCAAATGAGGTCAGAACGTGTTGCAAATTTATGACATCGCTTTGAATGATGCATACTGAACGCAAAAATAGGCTGGAGTTGAAATAAGTTTAAAAAACATTGAAGTGCCCGTGTAACAGATAAGTTCTCGTCGGAAACCCTGATACTCCGAAAGAGATTGTGCAGTTTGTACACGAGGTGCGTCCAGTTTTCGCCGTGAGCCTCTCTACTCTTTTGCACATGCTATGCGGGCGAAATGATGATACCATGCCAAGTTCCAACATTTTCAGAGTTCATTTTGTAGTGATTTTCAATTTCACCGTCATTTAGCTCCCTAAACAAATCGATAAATGACTGAAAAACAACAAATTATGTCAGAACGTGTTGGAAATTGATTACGTCGCTTTGAATGATGCATACTGAACGCAAAAATAGGCTGGAGTTCAAATAAGTTTAAAAAACATTGAAGTGCCCGTATAACAGATGAGTTCTCGTCCGAAACCCTGATACTCCGAAAGAGATTGTCCAGTCTGTACACGAGGTGCGTCCAGTTTTCGCCGTGACCCTCTCTACTCTTTTGCACATGCTATGCGGGCGAAATCAAGTTCCAACATTTTCAGAGTTCATTTTGTAGTGATTTTCAATTTCACCGTCATTTAGCTCCCTAAACAGATCGGTAAATGACTGAAAAACAGCAAATTATGTCAGAACGTGTTGGAAATTGATGACGTCGCTTTGAAAGATGCATACTGAACGCAAAAATAGGTTGGAGTTCAAATAAGTTTAAAAAATATTGAAGTGCCCGTGTAACAGATGAGTTCTCGTCCGAAACCCTGATACTCCGAAAGAGATTGTCCAGTTTGTACACGAGGTGCGTCCAGTTTTCGCCGTGACCGTCTCTACTCTTTTGCACATGCTATGAGGGCGAAATGATGATACCATGCCAAGTTCCAACATTTTCAGAGTTCATTTTGTAGTGATTTTCAATTTCACCGTCATTTAGCTCCCTAAACAAATCGGTAAATGACTGAAAAACAGCAAATGATGTCAGAACGTGTTGGAAATTGATGACGTCGCTTTGAATGATGCATACTGAACGCAAAAATAGGCTGGAGTTCAAATAAGTTTAAAAAACATTGAAGTGCCCGTGTAACAGATGAGTTCTCGTCCGAAACCCTGATACTCCGAAAGAGATTGTCCAGTTTGTACACGAGGTGCGTCCAGTTTTCGCCGTGACCCTCTCTACTCTTTTGCACATGCTATGCGGGCGAAATGATGATACCATGCCAAGTTCCAACATTTTCAGAGTTCATTTTGTAGTGATTTTCAATTTCACCGTCATTTAGCTCCCTAAACAAATCGGTAAATGACTGAAAAACAGCAAATGATGTCAGAACGTGTTGGAAATTGATGACGTCGCTTTGAATGATGCATACTGAATGCAAAAATAGGCTGGAGTTCAAATAAGTTTAAAAAACATTGAAGTGCCCGTGTAACAGATGAGTTCTCGTCCGAAACCCTGATACTCCGAAAGAGATTGTCCAGTTTGTACACGAGGTGCGTCCAGTTTTCGCCGTGACCCTCTCTACTCTTTTGCACATGCTATGCGGGCGAAATGATGATACCATGCCAAGTTCCAACATTTTCAGAGTTCATTTTGTAGTGATTTTCAATTTCACCGTCATTTAGCTCCCTAAACAAATCGGTAAATGACTGAAAAACAGCAAATGATGTCAGAACATGTTGGAAATTGATGACGTCGCTTTGAATGATGCATACTGAACGCAAAAATAGGCTGGAGTTCAAATAAGTTTAAAAAACATTGAAGTGCCCGTGTAACAGATGAGTTCTCGTCCGAAACCCTGATACTCCGAAAGAGATTGTCCAGTTTGTACACGAGGTGCGTCCAGTTTTCGCCGTGACCCTCTCTACTCTTTTGCACATGCTATGCGGGCGAAATGATACCATGCCAAGTTCCAACATTTTCAGAGTTCATTTTGTAGTGATTTTCAATTTCACCGTCATTTAGCTCCCTAAACAAATCGGTAAATGACTGAAAAACAGCAAATGATGTCAGAACGTGTTGGAAATTGATGACGTCGCTTTGAATGATGCATACTGAACGCAAAAATAGGCTGGAGTTCAAATAAGTTTAAAAAACATTGAAGTGCCCGTGTAACAGATGAGTTCTCGTCCGAAACCCTGATACTCCGAAAGAGATTGTCCAGTTTGTACACGAGGTGCGTCCAGTTTTCGCCGTGACCCTCTCTACTCTTTTGCACATGCTATGCGGGCGAAATGATGATACCATGCCAAGTTCCAACATTTTCAGAGTTCATTTTGTAGTGATTTTCAATTTCACCGTCATTTAGCTCCCTAAACAAATCGGTAAATGACTGAAAAACAGCAAATGATGTCAGAACGTGTTGGAAATTGATGACGTCGCTTTGAATGATGCATACTGAACGCAAAAATAGGCTGGATTTCAAATAAGTTTAAAAAACATTGAAGTGCCCGTGTAACAGATGAGTTCTCGTCCGAAACCCTGATACTCCGAAAGAGATTGTCCAGTTTGTACATGAGGTGCGTCCAGTTTTCGCCGTGACCCTCTCTACTCTTTTGCACATGCTATGTGGGCGAAATGATGATACCATGCCAAGTTCCAACATTTTCAGAGTTCATTTTGTAGTGATTTTCAATTTCACCGTCATTTAGCTCCCTAAACAAATCGGTAAATGACTGAAAAACAGGAAATGATGTCAGAACGTGTTGGAAATTGATGACGTCGCTTTGAATGATGCATACTGAATGCAAAAATAGGCTGGAGTTCAAATAAGTTTAAAAAACATTGAAGTGCCCGTGTAACAGATGAGTTCTTGTCCGAAACCCTGATACTCCGAAAGAGATTGTCCAGTTTGTACACGAGGTGCGTCCAGTTTACGCCGTGACCCTCTCTACTCTTTTGCACATGCTATGCGGGCGAAATGATGATACCATGCCAAGTTCCAACATTTTCAGAGTTCATTTTGTAGTGATTTTCAATTTCACCGTCATTTAGCTCCCTAAACAAATCGGTAAATGACTGAAAAACAGCAAATGATGTCAGAACGTGTTGGAAATTGATGACGTCGCTTTGAATGATGCATACTGAACGCAAAAATAGGCTGGAGTTCAAATAAGTTTAAAAAACATTGAAGTGCCCGTGTAACAGATGAGTTCTCGTCGGAAACCCTGATACTCCGAAAGAGATTGTCCAGTTTGTACACGAGGTGCGTCCAGTTTTCGCCGTGACCTCTCTACTCTTTTGCACATGCTATGCGGGCGAAATGATGATACCATGCCAAGTTCCAACATTTTCAGAGTTCATTTTGTAGTGATTTTCAATTTCACCGTCATTTAGCTCCCTAAACAAATCGGTAAATGACTGAAAAACAGCAAATGATGTCAGAACGTGTTGGAAATTGATGACGTCGCTTTGAATGATGCATACTGAACGCAAAAATAGGCTGGAGTTCAAATATGTTTAAAAAACATTGAAGTGCCCGTGTAACAAATGTGTTCTCGTCCGAAACCCTGATACTCCGAAAGAGATTGTCCAATTTGTACACGAGGTGCGTCCAGTTTTCGCCGTGACCCTCTCTACTCTTTTGCACATGCTATGCGGGCGAAATGATGATACCATGCCAAGTTCCAACATTTCAGAGTTCATTTTGTAGTGATTTTCAATTTCACCGTCATTTAGCTCTCTAAACAAATCGGTAAATGACTGAAAAACAGCAAATGATGTCAGAACGTGTTGGAAATTGATGACGTCGCTTTGAATGATGCATACTGAGTGCAAAAATAGGCTAGAGTTCAAACGACTGAAAAACAGCAAATGATGTCAGAACGTGTTGGAAATTGATGACGTCGCTTTTAATGGTGTGTACGGAACGCAAAAAAGTCTGGAGTTGTAATAAGTTTAAAAAAATGAAGTGCCCATGTAACAGATGAGTTCTCGTCAGAAACCCTGATACTTCGAAAGAGATTGTCCAGTTTGTACACGAAGTGCGTCCAGTTTTTGCCGTAATACAAGAAGTCCGGAGTTGTAATAAGTTATTAAAGATAAAAAAGAGGCACAATGCTCGTTAATTAGCTTCAAGCCTTTTGGAATAGTGCAAACTGCACTGCACATAGCTTCGTGCAGTCTACACTATTCCTCAAGGCTTAAAGCTAAGTAACATGCAGATGAGCATTGCGCCTCTTCTTCATCGTCTCTGCACTCAGGGCTTATAAACCGCTCCTAGTGCCTCTCTCTTCGCGAGGTGGGACTAAAAAACAGCTTACTAAGAAACTATAGTACCGGTTCATGGCACGAACCGGTACTAAAGGTGCCTGTGGGACCCCAGCCTGACCACAGCCTGACACAGCATCATTAGTACCGGTTCGTGACACGAACCGGTACAAAAGGTTGCTCACGAACCGGTACTAATGATCTCCGCCCGCCTAGCCGTTTGAACCGGCACTAATGGACACATTTGTGCCGGCTCAAAATCAAACCGGCACTAATGTGCTTCACACTTGACCCTTTTTCTACTAGTGTGTGTATATCTAACTATATTGTTATTTCAAAAATATAGCGCATGCAGTGTTTTTCGGAGTGGCTATTATGAGGGCATCTCCAATGATGATGATGTACTGATGCTTTGGAATTTTTCTGGAAGCAGACTTTTGCTTGGTGATGTCTTTCCCATGGATGCTGATGTGCGCTTCGGATTTATCTTCTGTATTTGTAATTGTGGTTTGGCTCAAGGTTTTGCGCTGGTAGCTTCTAATGTTGTTGAGTTTAATACTTTGGTGGTTTGTGTAATATGTTTGTGTCCGCCCTTGTTTGTGGCGTTGGAGTCTAGGTTCTTCATCTGGTGAGCTGTTTTTCCCCCGATGTTTTGCCTCTTGCTTTGATGATGTTTTTAGCTTTGTTGTAGTTGCTGGTGGGAGTTAGTTTGTAAGATACGAACCAAATGATTTCTTTAATAGAAATCAGAGAGGAAGGTTCTCTTTTGCTTTAAAAAATGGAAGTTCATTGAATTTGCAATTTGGGTAAGTTAGTTTTGTGGATGGGGGAAACGGCCGGATGAAAAAAGACACTGGAGGAAGAAGATAAAAAAGACGACGGTTGGATCTTAGTCTACCGGCACAGTGATTGATCTATGTGAATACCTTTGGTCTCGATTGATTGTCGGTGCTCTTGGAGTTGGATTGTGGGTCTCTTGAGGAATTCAGATGCCCGAAATGGATGAAAAACGTGAATGTGAAGTGGCTGACTTGTCATGCTCAGCTCCAAACCCTTTTGGGGTACCAAACCCCTAGGGCATTCAATCCACCTAGGGATTGGGTGATCCCCACTCCCTCACCCAATCCATGTAGGGATTAAACCTCTAGATCCCCTCAATCCCTCACTCACTCAATCATGTTCCGTTAAACCCCTGCTAGGAGGTAGCCGCTGCCGCCAAGTTCGCATTGGGCTTCGCCCTTCCGAGAGTTCACCTCGAGGTACCACGTGGTTTGTTTCCACGGGGTGAGGTGACGATTATGTTTCTCTATCTTTTTTGGCGTTGATTGAAGGGGTTTCGGTTTGGGAACAGCCCACATGGGGCTTAACTGAACCCGCATGAACGGATGGGCTGAGGTACACCACGGCGGAGGTGATCCCTGTGGACCCCTCGTGGATTGACCAGGGAACACCGCGTGTATGGGCGTAACCGGACAAGCACTTACACATCTGCATATAACCAGTTTTTCAATTAAAAAACTGGGAGTAACCAAATATGCACTCGGGTTATATGGTACGCTTCAGAGTCATTGCACCCAATATACCAAAAAAGTCCCTAGTATATTATTTAGGCACCAGATATGCGTAAGTTACATAAAATTTATTTAGGGCCTCTATTCAATTGTCTATGCATCATCATTACAAATTTTGTACTACTACTACCATGTAACAATTGAATGAATGAATGAGCGAAGGGGCTATATGCAAGACGGAACTGGTACTCCAGGGAGTATATGCTTGGGTCCAGGGTCAGGCGCTCTAGCTCATCATGATCTTGAACTCGTCGAAGCTGAGCACGCCGTCGCCATCAAGGTCAAACCGGCAGATCATGGCGCGGCACTCGCCGGCGCCCCGCTCGGCCCCGAGCCTGCCGAGCATCCGCCCCAGGCTGGCCGGCGTAATGCACCCCTGCCCCTCCATCTCGTACATCCCGAATGCCTCCCTCAGCGCCCGGATCCTTAGCTCGTCGTCCTCCTGCCCCGCGTCGCCCGCCCAGGCCGCCTGCTGCGCCAGCTCGAGGAACTCAGCCTCGCACAAGAGCCCGTCGCCGTCCGCGTCCGCCGACGCCACCAATGCCTCAGCCTCCTCGACGGGCATGTCCTCGCCCAGCGTCGCCCGCATGCACCCCCGCAGCTCCGCGGCCGAGATCCTGCCGTCCGCGTCCCGGTCCAGTGATAAGAAGAGCGCCCTCAGCTCGCCCGTGTTTGTGGCAACCATTCTCGCCGGATGCTTTAGTAGTAGATCTTGAGTTCTTGACCCTGCCTGTGCTTCCTAGATCCTCTGCTTTGCTATAGAGCTGAAGGTTGGTGCTGCATGATCTTGGAGGTGCGCGTGTGCATATATACTCATGGCGCGACGCGGTCCTTGGAAGCTTCATGGCATGCCGGGAGGGAGGAGAGATGCCGTGGTCACCGTGGACGTACGTACAAGCCGTTTGGCGAGTTGGACGATGGCAGGTTTTTCTTTTTCTTCTGGGTGGTCAACGACGGCAGGTTAGTAGTCTTCTCCAGGAAATGGATGCGAAGCTTTCGTGGGGGACGTACGTGACTTTGGCGTGACGGCCGATCGAGATTGTTGTCGAGGAGAAAAGCAGGGAAGGCACGGGGAAAATCTGCTTCGGGGAGTGAAAAGTTCGAGGTTGGCTGCGCGTGCGGTCCGACTTGGCAGGGTTGACGTGGGAGTCGTGTGCGTTTGTTTTGCCGAGAAACTGTGGGCGCCGCCTCCGCGTTTGGCGTGCGTGCGCGGGTTACTTCCGAAAAAGTTTTTTTACCGGTGCTTGGAGCTACCGGTGAAGTCCCAACCAATCAAATGCTTCCAGCTAACTTTGTGTGGGCCAACTATTCAATGGTATAGTGTTGTATTTGGCTAGTATCTGGTCCATTAGGTCAAATCAATATCAGACCCAACCGTACTACTGAGTGCGTCTTTTATGCCTAGCCATGCATGCATGTTGTCAGCCCACTTCACCCACAGAAAAGGCAAACATTTTATATATCTTGGAAGATATTAATTCATTAATATATTTTGAATAAAAAATTCATTTTCAAATATTTTTACATATTTGAATTCCCGACTACGTGATCTTTAAAATAAGATCAAACTTGAATACATTTCGAACGAGTTCAAAATTCATGCAACATATTTCACTCATTTGTAATAAACAAATTTCACTCATTTCTTTAAAAATGATTTAACTTCTTTATTTCACTCATTTCTAAATACTCATTTCAGTCATTCCAAAACACATATTTCAATCATTTGACAAAATTGGTTTCACTCATTTCAAAAAACGGATTTCACTACGTTCAATTCAAAGACAGTGTTCACTAAATTGAGATGTGAAACTTGTTATTTGAATACATTTTGACCGAGTTTAAAATTGTTGCAACATATTTCACTCATTTCTTGAAAATTGATTTAACTTGTTTATTTCACTCATTTCTAAATACTTATTTCAGTCATTTCAAAACACATATTTCAATCATTTGACAAAATTGGTTTCACTCATTAAAAAAAGGATTTCACTCCTTTCAATTCAAAGACAGTGTTCACTCAATTGAGATGTGAAACTTGTTATTTGAATGCATTTTGAACGAGTTTAAAATTGTTGCAACATATTTCACTCATTTCTTGAAAATTGATTTAACTTGTTTATTTCACTCATTTCAAAATACTTATTTCAGTCTTTTCAAAACACATATTTCAATCATTTGAAATAATTGGTTTCACTCATTAAAAAAAAGGATTTCACTCCTTTCAATTCAAAGACAGTGTTCACTCAATTGAGATGTGAAACTTGTTACTTGAATACATTTCGAACGAGTTTAAAATTCTAGCAACATATTTCACTCATTTTTAATAAACAAATTTCACTCATCTCTTAAAAAATGATTTAGCTTGTTTATTTCACTTATTTCAGTCATTTCAAAACACATATTTCAATCATTTGAAAAAATGGTTTCACTCATTTCAAAAAACGGATTTCACTCCTTTCAATTCAAAGACAGTGTTCACTCGATTGAGATGTGAAACTTGTGATTTTAATACATTTCGAACGAGTTTAAAATTCTTGCAACATATTTCACTCATTTCTAATAAACAAATTTCACTCATTTATTTAAAAATGATTTAACTTGTTTATTTCACTCATTTCAAAATACTTGTTTCAGTCATTTCAAAACACATATTTCAATCATTTGAAATAATTGGTTTCACTCATTAAAAAAATGTGAGACCAACCCCACTCATTTTCAAAAACTTATGTCACTCATTTTCAAAAACTTATTTCACTCCTTTGAAAAACACAACTAGAATTGAAATCTAATTGAAAATTCAAACTAGTCAATATATATCCAAGATTGGTCTTGATTTAAAGATCTTGTCGACCTAAATAAAAATATATAAAAAGTTTCCAAAACAAAAATTCGGTTTAAAAGTTATGAGCAATTCAAAATGCTAGATTGAAAATAAAAGGCAAGTTTTTTGTTTGGAGAGAGAGGGCAAGGAGAACATGTGCATGCAGCGAGTGCTGTACTATTCTGAGTGAAAGCATCCTCCACTAGTCACTAGTAGAAAAAGGGCCATTTGTCCCGGTTCATAAGGCCCATCTGTCCCGGTTGGGGAACCGGGACTAAAGGGTCGTTACTAATGCCTAGGCCTTTAGTCCCGGTTATTATACAAACCGGGACAGATGGGCCTCCACGTGGCCGGTGCTGCGAGCCCAGGGAGGAGGCCCTTTAGTCCCGGTTGGTGGCACCAACCGGGACCAATAGGCATCCACGCGTCAGCTGTTCAGGGGCTAGGGTTTTTTTTTCTGAAACAGGGGTGGATTTGGGGGTTTTGTATGGTTAATTAAGGTGTTTCATATATTGTGTTAGGTAGCTAATTAATTAATAGAGAGAAGTGTCCTCTCTTATCTCCATGCTTGATCGACGCTACGTACTATACATAGAGAGGCCCTCGACACGCTAGCTAGTAAGAAAATTAAGGAAACCATTAAGTACATAAGTTCGTCATGCATATCGAGAGAAGGGATCGACATCTCCTTCTCTGAGAGATTGGTCGAACAACAAGTTTTCGTATTATCTATCCGACGCTACTGGCTACATACATATACAATATGTAAGATCTCTTACAATCCCCTAGCATTTGAACTCAACTTCCACATGGTATTCTCCGGCTTTATTGATGACGTGGTCAAGAAAGAATCCCGCCAATTCCTCTTGAATTGCTTTCATGCGATCATATGGTAGGAGTTCATTCCGCATCTGCCACGTCTAATTTGAAGAAGGGGGTTAATACATATATATGAATGAAACTCAACAGAAATGATGGTGTAATAAAATGAAATTGTGAATATTATTGCTTACGCACTTCATATTGTCTTTTAGAGTAGCCCCGCTTATTTTTCAAAGTCGCGTTGTAGATGAACTCGCACACGTAGTATCCACAGTAATCATTCCCTTGTTCCTGCCACAAGCACTTTACGAGAAATACAGGTCAATCAAACTGATAATGAAGCATTATAAATGGCATTGATGAAAGTAGCTACAATCAACGGGAGATGCGCGCAACTAGCTAGCTAGTAGTACTTACTTTCGGGTATGTATATCGCAGCTCCTTCGGTAGTCCCGGAGCTTCTGCGGTGAACTGTTTCCAAACCCTGCAAGACAAAGAAAATAATTATTACTTGAGATATCAGGAAATGAACAAAAAGTTGCCGATATGGTGCGATAATGATCGATTGAACTTACTTGTTGAGAATTTTAGTCATGTCCGCATAGGTCTCGGGATCTTTTCGTCTCGAGTCTAAGACAGTTACTAGTCCCCGCTCAAGCTTAATCTCCAGGAGAATATAGTGGATGCTGCGCATGCATGCATAACTCATCAATTACATTACTATAACCTCGCTCAAGTAATATGGGAAACCGAATATGCACACGACAGTAACACTCACTTGAAGTTGTAAGGAAAGAGTATTAAATCTTTTTTTTCATTTATTAACAATGATTTGAGCAAGTTGGCCTCGGCCTCTTCGGCGTTCTTTTTAACCTGAAATTCATCTATGAGATTTGTGTTAATGAACCCAATATCATACATTTCTGCTTTTCTGCACTCGACGATCTTCAATCTGCATAATATAGTGACGATAGTTATAAATACATGCAATGAAAGAGCTGAGCTATATATAGAGACTTAATGACAGAAGTAGTACTTACAGACAGTAGCAAGTGACCGTTAATTTATCGAGGGCCTTTTGATTGAAGAACTGGAAGAACTCCTTAAATGGAACATGCAACAGATCAGTTCCAACGAGGTCGTGCTCCTCTTTAACTCTCAGATACAAAGTATCCGTCCCACCAGACTCTCTGCAGGTTTTCATGTACCAATTATGGAATCTTCACATCATCGTTGTTACAGATTTTTCATCTTTGACGAGAGGCTTCCCGTACTCGTATCTGTGTTCGTCCACCTCCAAGAAATCATAATGTACATCGTCGGGCAGGTAATCTCCAAGATTGCTATAACCGGGCACCATCCCCGGAGCATTAGCGACGATGTCGCTAGACACATTCAGCGGGGGGCACGATTGGTTCGCTTGTACCCTTGCGTGCAGCGCCTGTAGTTGGGTCAACTCCTTTTTCTTCTTCCTCTCCCGTCGCTTGTAACCGCCTGCGTCAGGAAATCCAGCCTTCCACGAAAGGGAGTCTCGCGTGCCTCGTGTCCGTCCGGGGTGCTCAGGATTCCCGAGGGCCTCTGTGAGCTCGTCGTTCTCTCTGTCCGGAACGAACGTCCCTTGCTGCGCCTTTTCGATATACTCCTGAAGCTTCTCGATGGGTGTGTTCAGCTGCTCGTCGGTCCAAACGCACTTCCCTGTTACAGGGCCCACTTTTCCCCCAACCCTGAAGAACCAAGTCCTGCAACGGTCTGGCCAGCGTCGCGTCTCTGGTTCGATCCCTTTATCAATGAGGTCATTCTCAGCCTTGTCCCACAACGGCCGGGCTTTCAGGTAGCCACCTGACCCCGTGCGGTGGTGATGCTTCTTCTTTGCAGCATTTTTCTTGTTTGTCGCTGACATCTTCGCTGCTCTCTCAGATTTCTTTTTGGTGACAAATTCGGGCCACTGATCTTTGATCTTCTCAAATCGGCCGATGAAATCTAGTCTTATCTTGGTCGACAAACGATGATTTCAGCTCATTCTTCCACCTCCTGAATAGCTCAGCCATCTTCTTAAGAGCATAAGCCTTGATCATTGGCTTTTTAACTGGATTCTCCGGATCCTCCTCTGGCGGGAAGGTGAAATTTTCCTGCAGCGCGGTCCAAAGATCAGCTTTCTGCCTATCGCTGACATAAGACACCTGAGAGACTTTGTCCTTAGGCTTCAACCATTGCTCGATGCTGATCGGGATCATATCCCTCACTAGAACCCCGCACTGAGCATTAAATTTTTGCTTGGTCCGGAGGGGTTCAATCGGTTGGCCAGCACGATCAATTTCGATGATCGTGTACCTTTCATCCGCGCGCAACTTTCTCTTCGGGCTAGAAAAGTGTTGCTCGATCCGGAGGGCTAGAAAAGAAGAAAAAGAAGAGAGTTAATATGTGTACATACCAAAAACAATTAATGCATCAATTAGCTATAGTCAGCACATGCTTAATTAAGTAATATATATACCTGGCCGGACTCCGTTCGGTCACCGGAGCCGTCATCATGGCGTCCTTCCCCCTCCATTCGCTCACCGGAGCCGACATCACGATATCCTTCCCCCTCCATTCGGTCACCGGAGCCGTCATCACGGTGTCCTTCCTCCTCCATTGTTTGATCATCGTTGTAGCCTGATTCTTCATCCTGTCTTTCTAGACCATCGGTGCATGTGTCGTTGAGAAACGACAAGATGGCATCACTTCCGTGTGCGATTATCTCCCCCAACACCGCTTCTTTTGCTTCGTCTCGGGGGTGCGGATCCATAGTTTCTGCAAATATTTACAACATGGCAACTATTATTCAAACATGACAGATGGATATATTAGTGGAAAACGTTGAACTAGCTAGCTAAGCACAATAAGGAATCATATTAGTGGCATGGCCTCGACGCTTCTCTAGGGTTTGGGGTGGCCTCGGCAACGCTTCAAGGGTTTGGGGTGGCCTCAACAACGCTTCAAGGGTTCGGGGTGGCCTCGACGACAACGCTCTCTTAACTTGGTAAATTTGGGTGTCCTCAAGAGAGTTTGTCGATCGGGTAGGGGCGTGGCGGGAGGGGGTAGTAGACCGACATCTTTTTTTCTAAGGTTTGTGTGTCCTCGAGAGTTTCGGTCGAGCGAGAGGGCCGGGGGGTGCTCCCGTGGTATAAGTTATCACGGTCGAGAGGGGGTATATATATCGACCGCCCCTCATGTCGAAGTTATCCGGGAGGGGGTTATATCGACAACGACGACATACATACATGGGAAAATAATGTTATCGGGGAGGGGGTATATCGACCCCCCCCTCGTGTTGAAGTTATCAGGATAGAAGAGAAGAAGAAAAAAATAGATTTTTCTTATTTTTTCTTCAATGTAACTTTTGCATATATGAACATACATACATAAATTATACATACATGGAAAAAAATAGCTATAAACAAAAAAAAACATCGTATATGAATATTTTGTATATACATCCATATCCGTCCATCCATCCATTCATACATACATACATGCACACAAAAAATGCTATGAACAAAAACATCAGTAGAATTTTCTTATTTTTTCTTAAATGTAACTTTTTGCACTAGAACTATTTCAAATAATTCCTTTCAAATGCCACAAATTTTTTGAGAAGTTCTCTGATGCCTATAGATCATTTTTATTCAAAAACCCACTTTGGTCATTTGAAAATTTTGAGCACAACTTCCATTTTTCAATTTTGTTCCAATCTTGGCATTGAACTACAACCCTATTTTTCCTTGCTAAAAAAATTCTAATTTTTTTACATCTTGTAGTCCTTCCTACTAAACCCTTAAGTCCAGAAGGGCAGCCCCAATTTCATCTAGCAAGGCCACCAAAAAAATTCATGTAGTTTCTGTCCAGCACTAAATTTTAATAAAACTTGCACTAACAAGTTTTTCCTTTTAACAAGCCAACTTGACCATCTTCACCAATATCCAAGGAGACATCATCCTGCCAAGTTTCACATAAAACAAAGTTCCCTAGCTGGCCCTAGCATTTCATCAAACACCTTGTGGACATGGCTGAAAACATGCAATTCTCTGAAACGTTGCACTAAACCAACTTCACCATCATCACATACATGAAGGAAGGACAGAGGAGAGGGGTGGGAGGGAGGAGGGAGTACCGGCCTGTCCAGCGGACAGTGGTGCGGCGGCGTTGACGGCAGGGCAGGGGCGTGGCGCAGTGTCGGGGCAGGGCAGGGGCGCGGCGGCGTTGGCGTCGAAGTCGAGGCAGGGGTGCACGACGGCGTCGTCGGGGCAGGGTTGGAGCGCGACGGCGTCGGGGCGAGGCAGGGGCGCACAACGTCGGCGTCGATGCAGGGCAAGGGCGCATGACGTCGGCGTCGGGACACGGCAGGGGCACGGCGGCGTCGGGGCAGGCAGGGCGCGGCGACGTCGGGACAGGCAGGGCGCGGCGACGGCATCGGCGTCGAGGTGTTCGTCGTTGTCGAGGCGTTCGGCGGCAGAGAGGCAGATCGAAGAACTGAATGAATAATTTCACAAGTCCAGCTTATATACACACAACATTGGTCCCGGTTCGTTCCTCCAACCGGTACCAATGCCCCCCTTTAGTACCGGTTGGTGGGACGAACCAGGACCAAAGGTCTCTATCCAGCAGTCCAAAGGGCGGGAAGTGGCGGCCTTTGGTCCCGGTCGGTGGCACCAACCGGTACTAAAGGGGGGCATTGGTACCGGTTGGTGGCACGAACCGGGACCAATGCCCACCTTTAGTCCCGGTTGGTGCCACCAATCGGGACCAAAGGCCGCGCACAGCGGCGTGGTGGTGGGAGTTTAGTCCCACCTCGCTAGTTGAGAGGGGTGCGCAGTGGTTTATAAGCCCCACTGCCGCACCCCTCTCGAGCTCCTCTCTATTGCAGGCTTACGGGCTTAATTGTCACTGCTATGCCAGATGGGCCTACTGGGCCTTCTGCGGGCCTGAATCCTGTCCCATTGATGGGTTTCTAGTCGTATTCAGGCCGTGGTGGCCCAGTAGGTGGCAAATTTTTTATTTTTCCCAGTTTTTTGTTTTCTTTTTTGCTTTTTTTGTTTTGTTTCTACTTACAACAAAATACTTATTTATTTTATTTTATTTTGTTTCTACTTATATATTTTCTATTAAAGTTTCTAACAAACAAAGTTCTTTATGAAAATTCTTTTTGCTTTTAATGATTTTGAATAGAAAATACTTTGATAATTTTAGTTGCATCAATTTTATATAATTTTAGTTTCATAAATTTTAGAGGTTGCTTATAATGTTTTGAACAGAAAATACTTTTTTTAATTTTAGTTTCATAAATTTTATTTATGTTATTAAAGTTTATTTTATTTTATTTTATTTTGTTTCTACTTATATATTTTATTAAAGTTTATATTATTTTGTTTCAAATTACTTATTTATTTTATTTTATGATAATTCTTTTGCTACTATATTTTCATGCATTTAGTGATTATTTTATTTTGTTTCTCTTTCAAAGTATCAGAGTTTCATACGGAAACTCGTCTGTTACAAAAGGATTTCATTTTTTTTGAACTTATTTGAACTCCATAGTTTTTCTATGTTCAAAATGCACCATTCAAAGCCACATAATCAATTTTCAACCCTTTCTAACTTCATTTGTTATTTTTCATGCATTTACTGATTTTTTTCAGCTATAAGACCCTGAAATTGAAAAGCATTTCAAATGAACTCTGAAAAGGTTAAAAGTTGGCATGGTATCATCATTTCACCCACATAGCATGTGCAATAAAGTAGAGAGGCTTACGGCAAAAACTGGATGCACTTCGTGTACAAAACGGACAATCTCTTTCGAAGAATCAGGGTTTCATACGGAAACTCGTCTGTTACAAAAGGATTTCATTTTTTGAACTTATTTGAACTCCATAGTTTTTATATGTTCAAAATGCACCATTCAAAGCCACATCATCAATTTTCAACCCTTTCTGACTTCATTTGTTATTTTTAATGCATTTACTGATTTTTTTCAGCTATAAAACCCTGAAATTGAAAAGCATTTCAAATGAACTCCGAAAATGTTAAAAGTTGGCATGGTATCATCATTTCACCGACATAGCATGTGCAAGAAAGTAGAGAGGCTTACGGCAAATTTTGGATGCACTTCGTGTACAAAACGGACAATCTCTTTCGATGAATCAGGGTTTCATGCGGAAACTCGTCTGTTACAAAAGGATTTCATTTTTTTGAACTTATTTGAACTCCATAGTTTTTCTATGTTCAAAATGCACCAATCAAAGCCACATCATCAATTTTCAACCCTTTCTGACTTCATTTGTTATTTTTCATGCATTTACTGATTTTTTTTAAGCTATGAGACACTAAAATTGAAAAGCATTTCAAATGAACTCTCAAAAGGTTAAAAGTTGGCATGGTATCATCATTTCACCCACATAGCATGTTCAAGAAAGTAGCGAGGCTTACGGCAAAAACTGGATGCACTTCGTGTACAAAACGGACAATCTCTTTCGAAGTATCAGGGTTTCATACGGAAACTCGTCTGTTACAAAAGGATTTCATTTTTTTGTACTTATTTGAACTCCATAGTTTTTCTATGTTTAAAATGCACCATTCAAAGCCACATCATCAATTTTCAACCCTTTCTGACTTCATTTGTTATTTTTCATGCTTTTACTGATTTTTTCAGCTATAAGACCCAGAAATTGAAAAGCATTTCAAATGAACTCTGAAAAGGTTAAAAGTTGGCATGGTATCATCATTTCACCCACATAGCATGTGCAAGAAAGTAGAGAGGCTTACGGCAAAAACTGGATGCACTTCGTGTACAAAACGGACAATCTCTTTCGAAGTATCAGGGTTTCATATGGAAACTCGTCTGGTACAAAAGGATTACATTTTTTTGAACTTATTTGAACTCCATAGTTTTTCTATGTTCAAAATGCACCATCCAAAGCCACATCATCAATTTTCAACCCTTTCTGACTTCATTTGTTATTTTTCATGCATTTACTGATTTTTTCAGCTATAAGACCTTGAAATTGAAAAGCATTTCAAATGAACTCTGAACAGGTTAAAAGTTGGCATGGTATCATCATTTCACCCACATAGCATGTGCAAGAAAGTAGAGAGGCTTATGGCAAAAACTGGATGCACTTCGTGTACAAAACGGATAATCTCTTTCGAAGAATAAGGGTTTCATAAGGAAACTCGTCTGTTACAAAAGTATTTCATTTTTTTGAACTTATTTGAGCTCCATAGTTTTTATATATTCAAAATGCACCATTCAAAGCCACATCATCAATTTTCAACCCTTTCTGACTTCATTTGTAATTTTTCATGCATTTACTGATTTTTTTCAGCTATAAGACCCTGAAATTGAAAGGCACTACAAATGAACTCTGATAAGGTTAAAAGTTGGCATGGTATCATCATTTCACCCACATAGCATGTGCAAGAAAGTAGAGAGGCTTACGGCAAAAACTGGATGCACTTCGTGTACAAAACGGACAATCTCTTTCGAAGAATCAGGGTTTCATACGGAAACTCGTCTGTTACAAAAGGATTTCATTTTTTTTGAACTTATTTGAGCTCCATAGTTTTTCTATGTTCAAAATGCACCATTCAAAGCCACATCATCAATTTTCAACCCTTTCTGACTTCATTTGTTATTTTTCATGCATTTACTGATTTTTTTCGGCTATAAGACCCTGAAATTGAAAAGCACTACAAATGAACTCTGATAAGGTTAAAAGTTGGCATGGTATCATCATTTCACCCACATAGCATGTGCAAGAAAGTAGAGAGGCTTACGGCAAAAACTGGATGCACTTCGTGTACAAAACGGACAATCTCTTTCGAAGAATCAGGGTTTCATACGGAAACTCGTCTGTTACAAAAGGATTTCATTTTTTTTGAACTTATTTGAACTCCATAGTTTTTCTATGTTCAAAATGCACCATTCAAAGCCACATAATCAATTTTCAACCCTTTCTAACTTCATTTGTTATTTTTCATGCATTTACTGATTTTTTTCAGCTATAAGACCCTGAAATTGAAAAGCATTTCAAATGAACTCTGAAAAGGTTAAAAGTTGGCATGGTATCATCATTTCACCCACATAGCATGTGCAATAAAGTAGAGAGGCTTACGGCAAAAACTGGATGCACTTCGTGTACAAAACGGACAATCTCTTTCGAAGAATCAGGGTTTCATACGGAAACTCGTCTGTTACAAAAGGATTTCATTTTTTGAACTTATTTGAACTCCATAGTTTTTATATGTTCAAAATGCACCATTCAAAGCCACATCATCAATTTTCAACCCTTTCTGACTTCATTTGTTATTTTTAATGCATTTACTGATTTTTTTCAGCTATAAAACCCTGAAATTGAAAAGCATTTCAAATGAACTCCGAAAATGTTAAAAGTTGGCATGGTATCATCATTTCACCGACATAGCATGTGCAAGAAAGTAGAGAGGCTTACGGCAAAATTTGGATGCACTTCGTGTACAAAACGGACAATCTCTTTCGATGAATCAGGGTTTCATGCGGAAACTCGTCTGTTACAAAAGGATTTCATTTTTTTGAACTTATTTGAACTCCATAGTTTTTCTATGTTCAAAATGCACCAATCAAAGCCACATCATCAATTTTCAACCCTTTCTGACTTCATTTGTTATTTTTCATGCATTTACTGATTTTTTTAAGCTATGAGACACTAAAATTGAAAAGGATTTCAAATGAACTCTCAAAAGGTTAAAAGTTGGCATGGTATCATCATTTCACCCACATAGCATGTTCAAGAAAGTAGCGAGGCTTACGGCAAAAACTGGATGCACTTCGTGTACAAAACGGACAATCTCTTTCGAAGTATCAGGGTTTCATACGGAAACTCGTCTGTTACAAAAGGATTTCATTTTTTTGTACTTATTTGAACTCCATAGTTTTTCTATGTTTAAAATGCACCATTCAAAGCCACATCATCAATTTTCAACCCTTTCTGGCTTCATTTGTTATTTTTCATGCATTTACTGATTTTTTCAGCTATAAGACCCAGAAATTGAAAAGCATTTCAAATGAACTCTGAAAAGGTTAAAAGTTGGCATGGTATCATCATTTCACCCACATAGCATGTGCAAGAAAGTAGAGAGGCTTACGGCAAAAACTGGATGCACTTCGTGTACAAAACGGACAATCTCTTTCGAAGTATCAGGGTTTCATATGGAAACTCGTCTGGTACAAAAGGATTACATTTTTTTGAACTTATTTGAACTCCATAGTTTTTCTATGTTCAAAATGCACCATCCAAAGCCACATCATCAATTTTCAACCCTTTCTGACTTCATTTGTTATTTTTCATGCATTTACTGATTTTTTCAGCTATAAGACCTTGAAATTGAAAAGCATTTCAAATGAACTCTGAACAGGTTAAAAGTTGGCATGGTATCATCATTTCACCCACATAGCATGTGCAAGAAAGTAGAGAGGCTTATGGCAAAAACTGGATGCACTTCGTGTACAAAACGGATAATCTCTTTCGAAGAATAAGGGTTTCATAAGGAAACTCGTCTGTTACAAAAGTATTTCATTTTTTTGAACTTATTTGAGCTCCATAGTTTTTATATATTCAAAATGCACCATTCAAAGCCACATCATCAATTTTCAACCCTTTCTGACTTCATTTGTAATTTTTCATGCATTTACTGATTTTTTCAGCTATAAGACCCTGAAATTGAAAAGCACTACAAATGAACTCTGATAAGGTTAAAAGTTGGCATGGTATCATCATTTCACCCACATAGCATGTGCAAGAAAGTAGAGAGGCTTACGGCAAAAACTGGATGCACTTCGTGTACAAAACGGACAATCTCTTTCGAAGAATCAGGGTTTCATACGGAAACTCGTCTGTTACAAAAGGATTTCATTTTTTTTGAACTTATTTGAGCTCCATAGTTTTTCTATGTTCAAAATGCACCATTCAAAGCCACATCATCAATTTTCAACCCTTTCTGACTTCATTTGTTATTTTTCATGCATTTACTGATTTTTTTCGGCTATAAGACCCTGAAATTGAAAAGCACTACAAATGAACTCTGATAAGGTTAAAAGTTGGCATGGTATCATCATTTCACCCACATAGCATGTGCAAGAAAGTAGAGAGGCTTACGGCAAAAACTGGATGCACTTCGTGTACAAAACGGACAATCTCTTTCGAAGAATCAGGGTTTCATACGGAAACTCGTCTGTTACAAAAGGATTTCATTTCTTTTGAACTTATTTGAACTCCATAGTTTTTCTATGTTCAAAATGCACCATTCAAAGCCACATCATCAATTTTCAACCCTTTCTGACTTCATTTGTTATTTTTCATGCATTTACTGATTTTTTTCGGCTATAAGACCCTGAAATTGAAAAGCACTACAAATGAACATGGATAGATAAGTGACCAAATTAATAGTAGTTCATCATCACATTAAAACCAAAGTACATACATAGTTCAAATTGAACAACATCTAGCTCTCCAGAGCATCTAGTTAAACCATACATTGAAACTATGTAAAACCTTTCAATGCAACAACAAATGCGATCATAATCACAACTAAGGTAACAATTGATCCAACATCATAATGATACCAAGCCTCGGTATGAATGGCATATTTTCTAATCTTTCTAATCTTCAACCGCATTGCATCCATCTTGATCTTGTGATCATCGACGACATCCGCAACATGCAACTCCATTATCATCTTCTCCTCCTCAATTTTTTTTTATTTTTTCCTTGAAGTAATTGTTTTCTTCTTCGACTAAATTTAACCTCTCGACAATAGGGTCGGTTGGAATTTCCGGTTCAACCACCTCCTACATAAATAAAATCTATGTCACGTTGGTCGGCATAATTGTCATAAACAATAAATGAACCAAATAGTTATAAAAAGATAATATATACCACATCCGAATCATATACAGGACGAGGCCCGACGGGGGCGGATACCAGAACCATCGCACTATATAATAACAAGGAATAATAAAAGTAAGAAAATTAGACAAGTATCTATCTCAAGTAAGAATTTTTTTCTTTCAGAAAGAAGATAAGAACAAGAGGCTCACCACGGTGGTGCCAGCGACGAGATCGGCGCGGGCGATCGACGGTGGTGAAGACAGAGACGGGACGTGACGGACCACTAAACCTAGAAAAATTTCGTGGAAAATGGAGCTCGGAGGTCGAGTTTCGAGAGAAGAAATATTAACTAGTGTGGCTCGGACATTTCATCGAACACCTCATGTGCATAAGAGGTGAGCTAGAGCACCCAAATGCCCTCCCCTCGCCGGCCAGCAAAAAACAGAGCAGGGTGGAGTGCTCTGCTCGCTGGCGATGGGCTATATATAGGCAAATCATTTGTCCCGGTTCGTGGCTAGAACCGAGACCAATGGTTATGGGCCAGGAGCGAGGCCATTGGTCCCTGTTCGTTCCTAAAACCGGGACAAATGGGACCAGACGAACCGGGACCAAAGTCTGCGAGGCCCCGGCCGGCCACCTGGGCTCACGAACCGGGATGGATGCACCCGTTGGTCCCGGTTCGTATAAGAACCGGGACTAATGGGCTGGCCAGGCCCGAACGAAATCCCCTTTTTCTACTAGTGAGTACTTTCCCTGACAAAAGTCTGTGCATGTCAGTTGTATTAGCTGTGTATTCCGTTTGTATCTCCAAATATTAATGGATTTTATTTTGATTGCACGAATCTTAAAGTCTGAGGTGTAAGATGGATCCTTTGCCGGTACATACCGGTGAAGGAAATATGCCCTAGAGGCAATGATAAAGTTGTTATTTATATTTCCTTATATCATGATAAATGTTTATTATTCATGCTAGAATTGTATTAACCGGAAACTTAGTACATGTGTGTATACGTAGACAAACAGAGTGTCCCTAGTATGCCTCTACTAGACTACCTCGTAAATCAAAGATGGTTAAGTTTCCTAGCCATAGACATGTGTTGTCATTTGATGAACGGGATCACATCATTAGAGAATGATGTGATGGACAAGACCCATCCATTAGCTTAGCACTATAATCGTTTATTTTATTGCTATTGCTTTCTTCATGACTTATATATGTTCCTATGACTATGAGATTATGCAACTCCCAAATACCGGAGGAACACTTAGTGTGCTATCAAACGTCGCAAAGTAACTCAGCGATTATAAAGATGCTCTACAGGTGTCTCCGATATTGTTTGTTGAGTTGGCATAGATCGAGATTAGGATTTTTCACTCCGATTGTCAGAGAGGTATCTCTGGGCCCTCTCAGTAATGCACATCACTATAAGCCTTGCAAGCAATGTGACTAATGAGTTAGTTATGGGATGATGCACTACAGAATGAGTAAAGAGACCTGCCGGTAACGAGATTGAACTAGGTATGATGATACCGACGATTGAATCTCAGGCAAGTAACATACCGATGACAAAGGGAACAACATATGTTGTTGTGCGGTTTGACCGATAAAGATCTTCGTAGAATATCTAGGAGCCAATATGAGCATCCAGGTTCCGCTATTGGTTATTCACCGGGGATATGTCTCGGTCATTTCTACATAGTCCTCGAACCCGTAGGGTCCGCACCCTTAACATTCGTTGATGATTCGTATTATGAGTTTATGTGATTTGATGTACCGAAGGTTGTTCGGAGTCCCGGATGAGATCGCGGACATGACGAAGAGTCTCAAAATGGTCGATACATAAAGATTTATATATTGGAAGGCTACATTCGGACACTGGAATGGTTCCGGTCGTTTCGGATAAGTTTCGGAGTACCGGGGGTTACCGGACCCCCCCCCCCGAAGTTATTGGGCCTCAAGGGCCTAGTGGTGGAAGAGAGGAGGTAGGCCAAGGTGTGGCGTGCGCCCCCTAGCCCAAACCGAATTGGACTAGGGCTAGGGGGGCTGCCCCCTTTCCTTCTCTTCTTCGTCTCCTTCCTTCTTCTCCGACTTGGACTAGGAAAGGGGGAAACCTACTCCTACTAGGAGTAGGAATCCCCCCTTGGGCGCGCCCTTTGTGGCCACCCTCCTCCTCCCCTCCTTTATATATGGGGGAGGGGGCACCCCATAGACACACAAGTTGATCTTTAGCCGTGTGCGGTGCCCCCCTCAACAATTTTCCACCTCGGTCATATTGTCGTAGTGCTTAGGCGAAGCCTTGTGTCGGTAACTTCATCATCACCGTCACCACACCGTCATGCTGACGGAACTCTCCCTCGACCTCAGCTGGATCAAGAGTTCGAGGGATGTCACCGAGCTGAACGTGTGCAAATCGTGCAGGTGCCGTGCGTTCGGTACTTGATCGGTTGGATCGCGAAGACGTTGCTATGCTTCTCCTAGATAGATCTTGCGTGATCGTAGGAATTTTTTTGAAATACTACGTTCCCCAACAGTGGCATCCGAGCCAGGTCTATGCGTAGATGTTATATGCACGAGTAGAACAGAAAGAGTTGTGGACGATAATAGTCATACTGCTTACCAGCATGTCATACTTTGATTCACCGGTATTGTTGGATGAAGCGGCCGAGACCGACATTACATGACCGCGTTCGTGAGACTGGTTCTACCGCCATGCTTTGTATGAGATGATCATGTTTTCTAACATAGTTATCGGCAACTGGCAGGAGCCATATGGTTGTCGCTTTATTGTATGAAATGCAATCACCATGTAATTGCTTTACTTTATCACTAAGTGGTAGTGATAGTCATAGAAGCAATAGTTGGCAAGACGACAACGATGCTTCGATGGAGATCAAGGTGTCAAGTCGGTGACGATGGTGATCATGACGGTGCTTTGGAGATAGAGATCAAAGGCACAAGATGATGGTGGCCATATCATATCACTTATTTGATTGCATGTGATGTTTATCCTTTATGCATCTTATTTTGCTTAGTACGGCGGTAGCATTATAAGATGATCTCTCACTAAATTACAAGGTATAAGTGTTCTCCCTGAGTATGCACCGTTGCGACAGTTCTTCGTGCCCAGACACCACGTGATGATCGGGTGTGATAAGCTCTACGTTCACATACAACGGGTGCAAGCCAGTTTTGCACACGCAGAATACTCGAGTTAAACTTGACGATCCTAGCATATGTAGATATGACCTCGGAACAGTGAGACCGAAAGGTCAAGCGTGAATCATATAGTAGATATGATCAACATATTGATGTTCACCATTGAAATCTACTCCATCTCACGTGATGGTCGGACATGGTTTAGTTGATATGGATCACATGATCACTTAGAAGATTAGAGGGATGTCTATCTAAGTGGGAGTTCTTAAGGAATATGATTAATTGAACTTTAATTTATCATGAACTTAGTACCTGATAGTATTTTGCATGTCCATGTTGTTGTATATAAATGGCACGTGCTACTGTTCCGTTGAATTTTAATGAGTTCCTAGGGAAAGCTAAGTTGAAAGATGATGGTAGAAACTACATAGACTGGATTATCCTCATTGCTGCACAGAAGTATTACATCCTGGAAGCACCGCTAGGTGCCAAACCCGTTGCAGGAGCAACTCCAGATGTTATGAACGTGTGACAGAGCAAAGCTGATGAATACTCGATAGTTCAGTGTGCCATGCTTTACTGCTTAGAACCGGGACTTCAACGAGGTTTTGAACGTCATGGAGCATATGAGATGTTCCAGGAGTTGAAGTTAATATTTCAAGCAAATGCCCGGATTGAGAGATATGAAGTCTCCAATAAGTTCTACAGCTGCAAAATGGAGGAGAATAGTTCTGTCAGTGAGCATATGCTCAAAATGTCTGGGTACCACAATCACTTGACTCAACTGGGAGTTAATCTTCCGGTTGATAGTGTCATTGACAGAGTTCTTCAATCACTGTCACCAAGCTACAAAAACTTCGTGATGAACTATAATATGCAAGGGATGGATAAGACAATTCCCGAGCTTTTCGGGATGCTAAAGGATGCGGAGGTAGAAATCAAGAAAGAGCATCAAGTTTTGATGGTTAACAAGACCATTAGTTTCAAGAAAAAGGGCAAATGGAAGAAGGGGAACTTCAAGAAGAACGACAAGCAAGTTGCTGCTCAAGTGAAGAAACCCAAGTCTGGACCTAAGCGTGAGACTGAGTGCTTCTACTGCAAAGGGACTGGTCAATGGAAACGGAACTGCCCCAAGTATTTGGCGGATAAGAAGGATGGGAAAGTGAAAGGTATATTTGATATACACATTATTAATGTGTACCTTACTAATGCTCATAGTAGCACCTGGGTATTTGATACTGGTTCTGTTGCTCATATTTGCAACTCGAAACAGGGGCTACGGATTAAGCGAAGATTGGCTAAGTTCAAGCTGACGATGCGCATGGGAAATGGTTCCAAAGTCGATGTGATCACCGTCGGCACGCTGCCTCTACATCTACCTTCGGGATTAGTTTTAGACCTTCGGGATTATTTTGTGCCAGCGTTAAGTATGACCATTATATCTGGATCTTGTTTGATGCGAGACGGTTATCCATTTAAATCAGACAATAATGGTTGTTCTATTTATATGAGTAATATATTTTATGGTCATGCACCCTTGATGAGTGGTCTATTTTTACTAAATCTCGTAGTAGTGATACACATATTCATAGTATTGAAGCCAAAAGATATAAGTTTAATAATGATAGTGCAACTTATTTGTGGCACTGCCATTTAGGTCATATTGGAGTAAAGCGCATGAAGAAACTCCATGCTGATTGGCTTTTGGAATCACTTGATTATGAATCACTTCATGCTTGCGAACCATGCCTCATGGGCAAGATAACTAAGACTCCATTCTCCGGAACAATGGAGCGTAGACTTATTGGAAATAATACATACTGATGTATGCGGTCCGATGAGTGCTATGCTCGCGGCTGGTATCGTTATTTTCTGACCTTCATAGATGATTTGAGCAGATATGGGTATATCTACTTGATGAAACATAAGTCTGAAACGTTTGAAAAGTTCAAAGAGTCTCTTTGTGAAGTAGAAAATCACCGTAACAAGATAATAAAGTTTCTACGATATGATCGTGGAGGTGAATATTTGAGTTATGAGTTTGGTCTTCATTTGAAACAATGCGGAATAGTTTCGCAACTCACGCCACCCAGAACACCACAGTGTAATGGTGTGTCCGAACGTCGTAATCGTACTTTATTAGATATGGTGCGATCTATGATGTCTCTTACTGATTTACCGCTATCGTTTTGGGGTTATGCTTTAGAGACGGCTGCATTCACGTTAATTGGGCACCATCTAAATCCATTGAGACGACACCATATGAACTGTGGTTTGGCAAGACACCCAAGTTGTCGTTTCTTAAAGTTTGGGGCTGCGATGCTCATGTGAAAAAGCTTCAACCGGATAAGCTCGAACTCGAATCGGAGAAATGTGTCTTCATAGGATACCCAAAGGAGACTGTTGGGTACACCTTCTATCACAGATCCGAAGGCAAGATATTCGTTGCTAAGAATGGATCCTTTCTAGAGAAGGAGTTTCAGTGAGTGGGAGGAAAGAAGTGAGTGGGAGGAAAGTAGAACTTGATGAGATAACTGTACCTGCTCCCTTATTGGAAAGTAGTTTATCACAGAAATCAGTTCCAGTGATTCCTACACGAATTCGTGAGGAAGCTAATGATGATGATCATGAAACTTTTGGTCATGTTACTACCGAACCTCGTAGGTCAACCAGAGTAAGATCCGCACCAGAGTGGTAAGGTAATCCTGTTCTGGAAGTCATATTACTTGACCATGACGAACCTACGAACTATGAGGAAGAGATGATGAGCTCGGATTCCGCAAAATGGCTTGAGGCCATGAAATCTGAGATGTGATCCATGCATGAGAACAATGTGTGGACTTTGCTTGACTTGCCCGATGATCGGCAAGCCACAGAAAATAAATGGATCTTCAAGAAGAAGACAGACGTGGACGGTAATGTTACTGTCTGCAAAGCTCGATTTGTTGTGAAAGGTTTTCGACAAGTTCAAGGAGTTGACTACGATGAGACCTTCTCACCAGTAGTGATGCTTAAGTCTGTCCGAATCATGTTAGCAATTGCCGCATTTTATGATTATGAAATTTGGCAAATGGATGTCAAAATTGCATTCCTTAATGGATATCTTGAAGAAGAGTTGTATATGATGCCACCAGAAGGTCTTGTCGATCCAAAAGGTGCTAACAATGTGTGCAAGCTCTAGCGATCCATTTATGGACTTGTGCAAGCCTCTCGGAGTTGGAATATACGCTTTGATAGTGTGATCAAAGCAAATAGTTTTATACAGACTTTTGGAGAAGCCTGTATTTACAAGAAAGTGAGTGGGAGCTCTGTAGCATTTCTGATATTATATGTATATGACATATTGTTGAACGGAAATGGTACTGAATTTCTGAATAGCATAAAAGGATACTGGAATAAGAATTTTTCAATGAAAGACCTCGGTGAAGCTGCTTATATATTGGGCATCAAGATCTATAGGGATAGATCAAGACGCTTAATTGGACTTTCACAAAGGACATACCTTGATAAAGTTTTGAAGAAGTTCAAAATGGATAAAGCAAAGAAAGGGTTCTTGCCTGTGTTACAAGGTGTGAAGTTGAGCCAGACTCAATGCCCGACCACTGCAGAAGATAGAGAGAAAATGAAAGTCATTCCCTATGCTTCAGCCATAGGTTCTATCATGTGTGCAATGCTGTGTACCAGACCTGATGTGTGCCTTGCTATTAGTTTAGAACGGAGGTACCAAAGTAATCCAAGAGTGGATCACTGGACAGCGGTCAAGAACATCCTGAAATACCTGAAAAGGACTAAGGATATGTTTCTCCTTTATGGAGGTGACAAAGAGCTCGTCGTAAATGGTTACGTCGATGCAAGCTTTGACACTGGTCCGGATGAGTCTAAGTCACAAACCGGGTACATATTTATATTAAATGGAGGAGCTGTAAGTTGGTGCAGTTCCAAACAGAGCGTCGTGGCAGGATCTACGTGTGAAGCGGAATACATAGCTGCTTCGGAAGCAGCAAATGAAGGAGTCTGGATGAAGGAGTTCATATCCGATCTAGGTGTCATACCTAGTGCATTGGGTCAAATGAAAATCTTTTGTGACTGTCGGTGTACAAAAGTAGGGGCACTCCCTTTTTACCCCTTTACTTGTGCACGGGCAGTCAGAGCCGCGCCCACGGCCACACTGAGCAGGGCAGAAGAGGGAAACCGAAGCGCAAGGCAACCAAAGAAACACCAAGACCAAGAGACGAAAAGAGCAAGAGGGCAAGGTGGACTCCCCCGGCAAGACCCTTGCTGGGGCAACATGCCCAACGCCAGCAGAGCAAGCCACCCTTGAGCCCGCGGGTTCCAACACCACCAACCAACCACATTGGAACAAAGGCTCGTGAGGTGCCTCTATGGTGGCATGCAGATCTTCGTCAAGATCAGAAACACACAAGATCAGATGAGGACCAGAAGACGACGACCCTCAGTGAGATCCTTGCCGAGGAGATCCACAAGACCCCCGGCAAGACCCTTGCCAGGGACGACCACGGTGCCGCAGCAAGACCCTTGCCGGGGCCCCGGCAAGGCCCTTGCCGAGGGCACTTACGGGGCCGCGGCCAGGCCCACGTCTGCCAAGACTACACCGCCGCTCCCATGCAACTGCTAGCTCAACCAGCTGGGCAGGCACCTGCGTGGCAGCGTGCGGCCTCTACGCCGACTCAGCTAGCACCTGCGTGGTGGCATGCAGATCTTCGTGAAGATTCCACCACCGCGCCAGCCCAGCAGCCAGCAAACGTGGCGCTACAACGCCTCGTCAGCTCGGACGCGCGTCGCAGCCAGGCGAGGCGGCGACAGCTGGGACGAGCTTCCTTGCCGTCCCCGATAAAGCAAGAGGGGCACGTCGGCAGCGCATTAAATGCATTTGTCTGACAGTGCCAGAAGATAGACTCATCCACTGTACACGTTTCCACCTCCTGTGTGCCACTCTGGCAACCCCTTTTTTCTATAAAAGGAGGCCCGAGGCGACCAGGAGAAGGATTCGGATTTTTTGGACTAGGGACACACGGTAGCTAGTTCAAGAACTCAAGAACACTCAAATACATACACCAAAGCAGGACTAGGGTTTTACGCATCCTCGCGGCCCGAACCTGGGTAAACGATCCTTGTGCTGGCTTCTGGACCTGCTCTTTGCACAACCCCACGCTCGCCAACCGTAGAAGGGATCCCAGTGATCCCATAGGTGTCGTTTCCACCGACATCTTTGGCGCGCCAGGTAGGGGGCGCGGTTGTGGAAATCTGGTGTGGTTGGGGCAGCGGCTTCATTGTGGTCGTCACTCCAAGGAAGAAGACGACCAAACAGGCGGCGTCGCCTGCGGATGCGGCCAACGCCCGCGCCACGACAGAAAAGCTAAGTCACGCGAAATCTTGGTTATTCTCATTTATATAAGGCTGTCCTCCCCGAGAGATCTCGTTCTTTGAATGGGAAACCTGCATGCAATGGGACCCTTCCGTTATGGGCAACGCCCTTGTTTCTGTCTCGAGCCCGCTCGACAGTTCATGCGGCCGCGATAGTGGCGGCAAGGTGGTCTACCCGTTGCCAGCAGCGCTCTTGTCCTGCTTCGAGTCCGCTCGATAGTTCAAGCGACCGCTCTGCCAGCGGCTAGGTGGCTTGCCCGACAGCAAGCGCCCTTCCGGCAAGGTGCTAAGGATCCATCCTTAAAGCACCACGGCATGGGTTTACGCGCCGGCAGCCTTATCTCAGTAAACATAGGGTACGAGCATAGAAGGGGAGGTCTAACGGGAAGATAGGATACATGATATTAGAAGTACTGCAGAGTTATATTACATCAATTGTGCCGCGGTTCTAACTAAAGATAGAAATTGTCTTGGTCATGAGCCCGCAGCGGCGATGGAGAACGGGGTGCCTAGTCCCGACGCTGGCCCTCCACCCTCTGGATTTCTTCGATGCGGCTGGTGATGGGCTTGATACGCTCCTCGAGCGCCGCGAGGTCCGCATCCTTCGGCAGGCTCTCCAGCGCGGCGGCGAAGTCGAGGTTGGGGTTCCAGTGCGCCACCTTGGTGAGAACCTTGGTCATGGCACCCCGTGTTGGGTTCTACGGTAGGGTGCGTCGACTACAAATTAAAATTTTCCTACGCGCAGAACAACCAAGAACATGCTACGGGAGATGGATCATAGATCGTTACCATTAGACGCGCAGTGCCGTGCAGCGGAAGAAGAGTTGGGGCAGCGCGTCCGCGTGGTTCGTCTCCTCCTCGTCCGATCACCCTCGAACAGCTGGTCGTCCGGTCCCACGTACAAGTTCGCCGGAGCGGCGCAAGTGCACCGCCTCTAACGGTATCCACGTGTGCAGGAGGAAGGTCGTGCGGCGACGAGTGGAGGTGTCTGTTCGCAACATATGCAAACCCTAGTGACAGCGCCGAAGCGATCAACCGCGTGAGTGTGCCGCACCTCCACTTTATATAGACGTCCGTCGCGGGCTCAACACTTGGGCCTCGCACGGACCCTAAAGCCCATAAGTCAACTCGGCCACAATCCGAATACAGGTCGGATCACATCCGACCAGTATCTCGGATCCGACCTCGTAGGTTCCTTCGCTTAAGCGCGCGACCCCTTAGGTTCAAGTCGGCATGGTCGTAGTTCGGATCACCTCCGAACTCCACGGTTGGTAGCGGCCTCTGATACGTCTCCGTCGTTTCTATAATTTTTGATTGTTCCATGCCAATATTATACAACTTTCATATACTTTTTGGCAACTTTTTATACTATTTTTGGGACTAACATATTGATCCAGTGCCCAGTGCGAGTTCCTGTTTGTTGCATGTTTTTGTTTCACAGAATATCCATATCAAACGGAATCCAAACGGGATAAAAACGGATGGAGATTATTTTTGGAATATTTGGAAAATTCCAGAAGAAAAATCCATGCGAGACGGTGCCCGAGGTGGCCACGAGGCAGGGGGGCATGCCCCTGACCCTCGTGGGCCACCCGTAAGGCGGTTGATGCCCTTCTTCGGCCGCAAGAAAGCTATTTTTTGGTAAAAAATCACGGTGAAGGTTTTAGTCCAATCGGAGTGACGGATCTCCATATATACACGAAACGGTGAAAGGGCGGCAGGAGAGAGCGCAAAAACAGAGAGAGACAGAGAGACAGATCCAATCTTGGAGGGGCTCTGGCCCCTCCCATGCCATGGTGGCCAAGGACCAGAGGGGAAACCCTTCTCCCATCTAGGGAGGAGGTCAAGGAAGAAGAAGACGAAGGGGCCCCCTCTGCCCTTCTCTTACGGTGGCGCCGGAACGCTCCCGTGGCCATCATCATCACGGCAATCTTCACCAACAACTTCACCGCCATCATCACCAACTCTTCCCCCCTCTATGCAGCGGTGTAACCTCTCTCTTACCCGTTGTAATGTCTAGTTAAACATGGTGCTCAATGCTATATATTATTTCCCAATGATGTATGGCTATCCTATGATGTTTGAGTAGATTCGTTTTGTCCTATGCGCTATTTGATGATCGTGATTGGTTTGAGTTGCATGTTTTATTATTGTTGATGTCCTATGGTGCTCTCCATGTCGCGCAAGCGTGAGGGATCCCCGCTGTAGGGTGTTGCAATACGTTCATGATTCGCTTATAGTGGGTTGCGTGAGTGACTGAAACACAAACCCGAGTAAGGTGGTTGTTGCGTATGGGATAAAGAGGACTTGATGCTTTAATCCTATGGTTGGGTTTTACCTTAATGATCTTTAGTAGTTGCGGATGCTTGCTAGAGTTCCAATCATAAGTGCATATGATCCAAGTAGAGAAAGTAGGTTAGCTTATGCCTCTCCCTCAAATAAAATTGCAATAATGATTACCGGTGTAGTTATCGATTGCCTAGGGACAAATAACTTTCTCGTAACAAAAAGCTCTCTACTAAAACTAATTTAGTTGTGTCTTTATCTAAACAGCCCCTAGCTTTTATTTACGTGCTCTTTATATTCCTGCAAACCTATCCAAAAACACCTACAAAGTACTTCTAGTTTCATACTTGTTCTAGGTAAGCGAACGTTAAGCGTGCGTAGAGTTGTATCGGTGGTCCATAGAACTTGAGGGAATATTTGTTCTACCTTTAGCTCCTCGTTGGGTTCGACACTCTTACTTCTCGAAAGAGGCTACAATTGATCCCCTATACTTGTGGGTTATCAGCCTCTAGCAAGGCATGCCGAACACCAAGCAGACTATGAAGCTGGTTAGCGAACCTATATATCATACTTCCATTCCTTTTGCCACACGATATATGCTGTCGGGCTCAAGGCGAGTCTGTTATCCTTGTGCTAGCCCGACCTCTTTCTCGTTCAAGTGATGCCGACCACAAACCGGATTATCTCATAATCCTTGTCGCATGGCCATGCTTATCCTGGTCAGATCACACGAGGGGCCCAGAGTATATCTCTCCTGGTCGGAGGGGCAAATCCCATCTTGCTCGACCATGTCTTGCAGCATGGGTCTGGACAAGCCTGAAACCTACCTTTGTAACTACCCAGTCATGGAGTAGCATTTGGTCGGCCCAAAGCAAGTCTGTCACCATCCCGAGTACATGTGCCAGCTCAGGTCTTAGGACATAGAACGTATGTTGTACTAGAGACTCACAGATGACATATCGCTACGTCTCATAGTTGGGTCTGTCCGACTCGGACCTTATCTCGACTCGGATCTGACTACGTCGAATCCGACCAGATCCTTCCAAGTCCATATTATCCGGTTAGCATCCAATGCTCCATGGCTAGTGAGACCAAGCCATCGACCGTGTCGTATGCTAGTCTAGTCGGCTGCGCGTCCAGACAACCCTTTCGACTAGGGACCTTTTAGGACCGTCATCATATAATGCTTAGTCCCACAAACAAGTCACGTACTTGCTGATGCACATTATTGATAATGTCCAAGGACTATCTTTATTCATAAAAAATAGGAAATATCATCATACATGATTGCCTCTAGGGCATATCTCCAACACCCTGGCAAAGCCTCCGGGCCTCATTGGCCAGCGAGGCCGCCCTGTTGGAGCGGAACAGCTCCAGGGCCCCAAGAACACCCTCGAAGTATAGGGTCAGCTTGGCGTTGGGACTCACGTTTGGCTCCGGGGCGTACCTCACATTTGGCATCACCATGGCCGCCAGCTTCGTGGTGATCCTGCCGGCGACGTCCTCGAGGCGGCTGATCCAGAGGTTCTCGCCCTTCACGTAATCCTTGTGGTTGGCGGCGACGTTCCTCCGCAGCTGCCTTTCCTTCTCCAGATCCTTGGTCAGGGTCTCCTCCCGGGCCCTGGCCCCTGAAAGCGTCTCCTCAAGACCCTCCAGCTTCAGCTTTAGGTCTCTGATGGAGTCGTTGGCCTTGGAGAGCTGCTGAGCCTTGCCGAGGACTGCGCCCTCCACCTCCACCAAGGCGCCGTTGAGCGTTTCCTTCTCCTTGGCCAGCTTCAGGGCCTAATCCTTCAGCCCGTCCCGCTCCACCTCCAACTCTTTCACCTTGCCGGCGTGAACCAGAGCCTGGGCATTGAGTGCCTCCTTGTGCCTCTGCTCCAGCTCCTGGGTCTGCTGCACAGCGAGCTTCTCCACCTCCTCATCCTTGCTGCGGAGCATTGCGGCGAGTTTCTCCTCACACGCGGCAAGGTCCTCCTCCTGGGAGTTCAGCACGCCCTGGTGTTGGTGCCGAGCGGCCTCGTCCTGGGCGGCTTGCTGCATCGCCAGCTCCTGGGCCCTCTCGATGTCCGCCTGCTTCATGACAAGCTCCAGCTTGCGCTCAGCCAGCATGTCCTGGGCGGACTTCAAGTCCACGTGGGCCTGGCGGAACCAAGCCTGTGCCTCGGCAACGCGCTCCTCGAGGTCCGCCTCCGCCTTATCCACCACCGCCATCCTGGACTTGGCCTTGTCCAGGCGGGCGCGGTGAAGCGCCTAGAGCTTCTGGAAGTTGGCACTCATGGCCTGGAGGAGCCGCTCTTCCTGGGAACCGCCGCCACCGACGCTCGGCTCGTCAACAACCTCAAGCCCGGCGGCGGCGAGCATTTCGTTATCAAACAACCCCCCCCCCCCTCGACGGGCGCCCCGGTGCTCGCCGTCCCTGGGAGGTGGACGAACAGGTCGTCGCTCACCCTCAGGTACCTGCCCGAGCCAGAAGCAGCGGAGGAGGAGGGTTGGTCGTCGACCGCCCCCTCCTCAGCAGCGACCTTGCCAGCCTCCCCGGCAGGCCCCTTGGTGGCCTCCTTGGCAGCGGCCTTGCCAGTCTCCTCGGCAGGCCCCTTGGCGGCCTCATCGGTGGCGGCCTTGGCGGCCTCATCGGTGGCGTCCTTGGCGGCCTCCTCGGCAGCGATCTTGTCGGCCTCGGCCGCGGCGTCCCTGGTGACCTCCTCGATGACGGTGTCAACATCCTCCAGGTCCGCCGGGGAAGGATCTAGACGCCGAGAAGGGGAGTGAGGCGAGGCCAAGGCCAAGATTCAAAAAAAAAGAGGAAAGAAGAGACAGGAACGAACAAGGACAAAAGGCGAATCACTTACCCGTGCCGGGCTTGGAAGAAGTAGCCCCTTCCCCACCAACATCTGGCGCCGGGACGGAGCCACCAGCACTAGGGTTCTCCTCCTCCTCCTCCGTGCGCCTAGGCTCGACGCTTGGCGCCCTTGCCGGGGACGCCCCTCGGGGCGGCGTAGTTGATGGGGGCGGCATGTTGGGGGTGGCCCCCAGTGGTTCCTCCTGCTGTCGTCCTCCTCCTGTGACCACGGAAAGGTCAGCACCAAGGGATCGCACCCCAGCACGCGTTGAGGGGGGCGAGTGGTGAACTTACGCTGGGGGCTGCGCCGGGGGCTGCTGTCCGGGCTGCTCACCACCACCAGCGGCGTACTTGAAGTGCCCGCCGGGGGCTGGCCGCCCGTCGAAGGCCTGGCCCTCTTCACCCTCTGGGCCAGCGTCTCCGTGTCCCTGCGTAGATGAAAACAAATCAAGATAAGCGACACAGTTTGAGGAGACGGAGATGACAAAAAAAGGGCAAGATACTTACTCATCCTCCACCTCCTCTCTGCTGCTTTCCTCTTCCTCCTTGGGCTGAGGGACCCAAAATCGAAGACGATGTCCGCGTCGACATCTGCCGGAGGAGGGGAAGCAGATGCAGTCGAAGGACACTTGGACGAAGAAGAGGCAGTTGTTGGGCATCGTAGCAGAAATCAAAAAATTTCTACGCATCACCAAGATCCATCTATGGAGTTTACTAGCAACGAGAAGGAAGGAGTGCATCTACATACCCTTGTAGATCGCGAGCGGAAGCGTTCAAGTGAACGGGGTTGATGGAGTCGTACTCGTCATGATCCAAATCACCGATGACCGAGCGCCGAACGGACGGCACCTCCGCGTTGAACACACGTACGGAGCAGCGACGTCTCCTCCTTCTTGATCCAGCAAGGGGGAAGGAGAGGTTGATGGAGATCCAGCAGCACGACGGCGTGGTGGTGGAAGTAGCGGGGATCCCGGCAGGGCTTCGCCAAGCGCAAGCGGGAGGGAGAGGTGTCACGGGAGGGGGAGGGAGGCGCCAGCGGCTGTTGTGTGGCTGCCTTCCCTCCCCCCCACTATTTATAGGGGCCCTGGGGGGGCGCCGGCCCCCTGGAGATCCCATCTGAGGGGGGGGGCGGCGGCCAAGGGGGGGGGCTTGCCCCCCAAGCCAAGTGGGGCGCCCCCCCACCCCCAGGGTTTCCAACCCTAGGCGCAGGGGAGGCCCAAAGGGGGCGCATCAGCCCACCAGTGGCTGGTTACCCTCCCCAATTCAGCCCATGGGGCCCTCCGGGATAGGTGGCCCCACCCGGTGGACCCCCGGGACCCTTCCGGTGGTCCTGGTACAATACCGATAACCCCCGAGACTTTCCCGGTGGCCGAAACTGGACTTCCTATATATAATTCTTCACCTCCGGACCATTCCGGAACTCCTCGTGACGTCCGGGATCTCATCTGGGACTCCGAACAACTTTCGGGTTTCCGCATACTAATATCTCTACAACCCTAGCGTCACCGAACCTTAAGTGTGTAGACCCTACGGGTTCAGGAGACATGCAGACATGACCGAGACGACTCTCCGGTCAATAACCAACAGCGGGATCTGGATACCCATGTTGGCTCCCACATGTTCCACGATGATCTCATCGGATGAACCATGATGTCGAGGATTCAATCAATCCCATATACAATTCCCTTTGTCAATCGGTACGTTACTTGCCCGAGATTCGATCGTCGGTATCCCAATACCTTGTTCAATCTCGTTACCGGCAAGTCACTTTACTCGTACCGTAATGCATGATCCCGTGACCAGACACTTGGTCACATTGAGCTCATTATGATGATGCATTACCGAGTGGCCTAGAGATACCTCTCCGTCATACCTCTCCGTCATACGGAGTGACAAATCCCAGTCTCGATCCGTGCCAACCCAACAGACACTTTAGGAGATACCCGTAGTGCACCTTTATAGTCACCCAGTTACGTTGTGACGTTTGGTACACCCAAAGCACTCCTACAGCATCCGGGAGTTGCACGATCTCATGGTCTAAGGAAATGATACTTGACATTGGAAAAGCTCTAGCAAACGAACTACACGATCTTTTGTGCTATGCTTAGGATTGGGTCTTGTCCATCACATCATTCTCCTAATGATGTGATCCCGTTATCAATGACATCCAATGTCCATAATCAGGAAACCGTGACTATCTGTTGATCAATGAGCTAGTCAACTAGAGGCTTAGTAGGGACATGTTGTGGTCTATGTATTCACACATGTATTACGATTTCTGGATAACACAATTATAGCATGAACAATAGACAATTATCATGAACAAGGAAATATGATAATAACCATTTTATTATTGCCTCTAGGGCATATTTCCAACAGTCTCCCACTTGCACTAGAGTCAATAATCTAGTTACATTGTGATGAATCGAACACCCATAGAGTTCTGGTGTTGATCATGTTTTGCTCTAGGGAGAGGTTTAGTCAACGGATCTGCTACATTCTGGTCCGTATGTACTTTACAAATATCTATGTCTCCAGTTTGAACACTTTCACGAATGGAGTTGAAGCGACGCTTGATATGCCTGGTCTTCCTGTGAAACCTGGGCTCCTTGGCAAGGGCAATAGCTCCAGTGTTGTCACAGGAGAGAGTCATCGGGCCCGACGCATTGGGAATCACCCCTAGGTCGGTAATGAACTCCTTCATCCAGATTGCTTCTTGTGCTGCCTCTGAGGCCGCCATGTACTCCGCTTCACATGTAGATCCCGCCACGACGCTTTGCTTGCAACTGCACCAGCTTACTGCCCCTCCATTCAAAATATACACGTATCCGGTTTGTGACTTAGAGTCATCCAGATCTGTGTCGAAGCTAGCGTCGACGTAACCCTTTACGACAAGCTCTTCGTCACCTCCACATACGAGAAACATATCCTTAGTCCTTTTCAGGTACTTCAGGATATTCTTGACCGCTGTCCAGTGTTCCATGCCGGGATTACTTTGGTACCTTCCTACCAAATTTACGGCACGGTTTACATCAGGTCTGGTACACAACATGGCATACAAAATAGACCCTATGGCCTAGGCATAGGGGATGACACTCATCTTTTCTCTATCTTCTGCCGTCGTCGGGCATTGAGCCGTGCTCAATTGCACACCTTGCAATACCGGCAAGAACCCCTTCTTGGACTAATCCATATTGAACTTCTTCAATATCTTGTCAAGGTACGTACTCTGTGAAAGACCAATGAGGCGTCTTGATCTATCTCTATAGATCTTGATGCCTAATATATAAGCAGCTTCTCCAAGGTCCTTCATTGAAAAACACTTGTTCAAGTAGGCCATTACACTTTCCAAGAATTCTATATCATTTCCCATCAATAGTATGTCATCCACATATAATATGAGAAATGCTACAGAGCTCCCCCTCACTTTCTTGTAAACACAGGCTTCTCCATAAGTCTGTGTAAACCCAAACGCTTTGATCATCTCATCAAATCGAATGTTCCAACTCCGAGATGCTTGCACCAGCCCATAGATGGAGCGCTGGAGCTTGCATACCTTGTTAGCATTCTTAGGATCGACAAAACCTTCCGGCTGCATCATATACAATCCTTCCTTAAGAAAGCCGTTAAGGAATGCCGTTTTGACGTCCATTTGCCATATCTCATAATCATAGAATGCGGCAATTGCTCACATGATTCGGACGGACTTCAGCTTCGCTACGAGTGAGCAAGTCTCATCGTAGTCAACCCCTTGAACTTGTCGATAACCCTTAGAGACAAGTCGAGCCTTATAGATGATCACATTACCATCCGCGTCTGTCTTCTTCTTAAAGATCCATTTATTTTCTATGGCTCGCCGATCATCGGGCAATTCAGTCAAAGTCCATACTTCGTTTTCATACATGGATCCTATCTCGGATCGCATGGTTTCAAGCCATTTGTTGGAATCCGGGCCCGCCATCGCTTCTTCATAGTTCGAAGGTTCACCGTTGTCTAACAACATGATTTCCAGGACAGGGTTGCCGTACCATTCTGGTGCGGAACGTGTCCTTGTGGACCTACGAAGTTCAGCAGTACTTGATCCAAAGCTTCATGATCATCATCATTAACTTCCCCCCCAGTCGGTGCAGGCACCACAGGAACATCTTCCCGCGCTGCGCTACTTTCTGGTTCGGAAGGGGTGACTATCACCTCATCAAGTTCCACTTTCCTCCCACTTATTTCTTTCGAGAGAAACTCTTTCTCCAGAAAGGACCAGTTCTTGGCAACAAAGATCTTGCCTTCGGATCGGAGGTAGAAGGTATACCCAATGGTTTCCTTGGGGTATCCTATGAAGACGAATTTCTCCGACTTGGGTTCGAGCTTTTCAGGTTGATGTTTCTTGACATAAGCATCGCATCCCCAAACTTTTAGAAACGACAGCTTAGGTTTCTTCCGAAACCATAATTCATACGGTGTCGTCTCAACGGATTTCGACGGAGCCCTATTTAAAGTGAATGCGGCAGTCTCTAAAGCATAGCCCCAAAATGAGAGCGGTAGATCGGTAAGAGACATCATAGATCGCACCATATCCAATAGAGTGCGATTACGACGTTCGGACACACCATTTCGCTGAGGTGTTCCAGGCGGCGTGAGTTGTGAAACGATTCCACATATCCTTAAGTGCATACCAAATTCGTGACTTAAATATTCTCCTCCACGATCTGATCGTAAGAACTTTATTTTCCTGTCACGTTGATTCTCGACCTCATTCTGAAATTCCTTGAACTTTTCAAAGGTCTCAGACTTGTGTTTCATTAGGTAGACATACCCATATCTACTTAAGTCATCAGTGAGAGTGAGAACATAACGATAGCCACCGCGAGCCTCAACACTCATTGGACCGCACACATCGGTATGTATGATTTCCAATAAGTTGGTTGCTCGCTCCATTGTTCCGGAGAACGGAGTCTTGGTCATCTTACCCATTAGGCATGGTTCGCACGTGTCAAATGATTCGTAATCAAGAGACTCCAAAAGTCCATCTGCATGGAGCTTCTTCATGCGTTTGACACCAATGTGACCAAGGCGGCAGTGCCACAAGTATGTGGGACTATCGTTATCAACTTTACATATTTTGGTATTCACACTATGAATATGTGTAACATCACGTTCGAGATTCATTAAGAATAAACCATTGACCAGCGGGGCATGACCATAAAACATATCTCTCATATAAATAGAACAACCATTATTCTCGGATTTAAATCAGTAGCCATCTCGCATTAAACGAGATCCAGATACAATGTTCATGCTCAAAGCTGGCACTAAATAACAATTATTGAGGTTTAAAACTAATCCCGTAGGTAAATGTAGAGGTAGTGTGCCGACGGCGATCACATCGACCTTGGAACCATTCCCGACGCGCATCGTCACCTCGTCCTTCGCCAGTCTCCGCTTATTCCGCAGCTCCTGTTTTGAGTTACAAATATGAGCAACCGCACCGGTATCAAATACCCAGGAGCTACTACGAGTACTGGTAAGGTACACATCAATTACATGTATATCACATATACCTTTGGTGTTGCCGGCCTTCTTGTCCGCTAAGTATTTGGGGCAGTTCCACTTCGAGTGACCACTTCCCTTGCAATAAAAGCACTCAGTCTCAGGCTTGGGTCCATTCCTTGGCTTCTTCCCGGCAACTGGCTTACCGGGCGCGGCAACTCCCTTGCCGTCTTTCTTGAAGTTCTTCTTACCCTTGCCTTTCTTGAACTTAGTGGTTTTATTCACCATCAACACTTGATGTTCCTTTTTGATCTCCACCTCCGCTGATTTCAGCATTGAATATACCTCGGGGATGGTCTTTTCCATCCCCTGCATATTGAAGTTCATCACAAAGCTCTTGTAGCTCGGTGGAAGCGACTGAAGGATTCTGTCAATGACCGCGTCATCCGGGAGATTAACTCCCAGCTGAGACAAGCGGTTGTGTAACCCAGACATTTTGAGTATGTGCTCACTGACAGAACATTTCTCTCGACTCGGGCATGAGCTTGGAAAACCATTTTTAGCTCTTCGAACATCTCATATGCTCCGTGCTTCTCATAACGCTTTTGGAGCCCCGGTTCTAAGCTGTAAAGCATGCCGCACTGAACGAGGGAGTAATCATCAACACGTGATTGCCAAGCGTTCATAACGTCTTGGTTCTCTGGGATGTGTGCTTCACCTAGCGGTGCTTCTAGGACATAATCTTTCTTGGCAGCTATGAGGATGATCCTCAGGTTCCGGACCCAGTCCGTATAGTTGCTGCCATCATCTTTCAGCTTGGTTTTCTCTAGGAACGCGTTGAAGTTGAGGGCAACGTGGGCCATTTGATCTACAAGACATATTGTAAAGATTTTAGACTAAGTTCATGATAATTAAGTTCATCTAATCAAATTATTCAATGAACTCCCACTCAGATAGACATCCCTCTAGTCATCTAAGTGAAACATGATCCGAGTTAACTAGGCCGTGTCCGATCATCACGTGAGACGGACTAGTCAAGATCGGTGAACATCTTCATGTTGATCGTATCTTCTTCACGACTCATGCTCGACCTTTCGGTCTTCCGTGTTCCGAGGCCATGTCTGTACATGCTAGGCTCGTCAAGTCAACCTAAGTGTATTGCGTGTGTTCCGAGGCCATGTTTGTACATGCTAGGCTCGTCAACGCCCATTGTATGCGAACGTTAGAATCTATCACACCCGATCATCACGTGGTGCTTCGAAACAACGAACCTTCGCAACGGTGCACAGTTAGGGGGAACACTTTCTTGAAATTATTATAAGGGATCATCTTACTTACTACCGTCGTTCTAAGCAAATAAGATGTAAAACATGATAAACATCACATGCAATCAAATAGTGACATGATATGGCCAATATCATTTTGCTCCTTTGATCTCCATCTTCGGGGCGCCGTGATCATCTTCGTCACCGGCATGACACCATGATCTCCATCATCATGTCTTCATGAAGTTGTCACGCCAACGATTACTTCTAGTTCTATGGCTAACATGTTTAGCAATAAAGTAATGTAATTTACATGGCGTTATTCAATGACACGCAGGTCATACAAAAATAAAGACAACTCCTATGGCTCCTGCCGGTTGTCATACTCATCGACATGCAAGTCGTGATTCCTATTACAAGAACATGATCAATCTCATACATCACATATATCTCATTCATCACATCCTTTTGGCCATATCACATCACAAGGCATATGCTGCAAAAACAAGTTAGACGTCCTCTAATTGTTGTTGCAAGTTTTTTACGTGGCTTCTATAGGTTTCTAGCAAGAACGTTTCTTACCTACGTAAAACCACAACGTGATATGCCAATTTCAATTTACCCTTCATAAGGACCCTTTTCATCGAATCCGTTCCGACTAAAGTGGGAGAGACAGACACCCGCTAGCCACCTTATGCAACTAGTGCATGTCAGTCGGTGGAACCTGTCTCACGTAAGCGTACTGTAAGGTCGGTCTAGGCCGCTTCATCCCACAATACCGCCGAAACAAGATAAGACTAGTAGTGGCAAGAAAAATTGACAACATCTACGCCCACAATTGCTTTGTGTTCTACTTGTGCATAGTAACTACGCATAGGCCTGGCCCATGATGCCACTGTTGGGGATCGTAGCAGAAATCAAAAAATTTCTACGCATCACCAAGATCCATCTATGGAGTTTACTAGCAACGAGAAGGAAGGAGTGCATCTACATACCCTTGTAGATCGCGAGCGGAAGCGTTCAAGTGAACGGGGTTGATGGAGTCTTACTCGTCGTGATCCAAATCACCGATGACCGAGCGCCGAACGGACGGCACCTCCGCGTTCAACACATGTACGGAGCAGCGACGTCTCCTCCTTCTTGATCCAGCAAGGGGGAAGGAGAGGTTGGTGGAGATCCAGCAGCACGACGGCGTGGTGGTGGAAGTAGCGGGGATCCCGGCAGGGCTTCGCCAAGCGCAAGCGGGAGGGAGAGGTGTCACGGGAGGGGGAGGGAGGCGCCAGGGGCTGTTGCGTGGCTGCCCTCCCTCCCCCCACTATTTATAGGGGCCCTGGGGGGCGCCGGTCCCCTGGAGATCCCATCTGAGGGGGGGTGCGGCGGCCAAGGGGGTGGCTTGCCCCCCAAGCCAAGTGGGGCGCCCCCCACCCCCAGGGTTTCCAACCCTAGGCGCAGGGGAGGCCTAAAGGGGGCGCACCAGCTCACCAATGGCTGGTTCCCCTCCCCACTTCAGCCCATGGGGCCCTCCGGGATAGGTGGCCCCTCCCGGTGGACCCCCGGGACCCTTCCGGTGGTCCTGGTAAAATACCGATAACCCCCGAAACTTTCCCGATGGCCGAAACTCGACTACCTATATATAATTCTTCACCTCCGGACCATTCCGGAACTCCTCGTGGTGTCCGGGATCTCATCCGGGACTCCGAACAACTTTCGGTTTTCCGAATACTAATATCTCTACAACCCTAGCGTCACCGAACCTTAAGTGTGTAGACCCTACGGGTTCGGGAGACATGCAGACATGACCGAGACGACTCTCTGGTCAATAACCAACAGCGGGATCTGGATACCCATGTTGGCTCCCACATGTTCCACGATGATCTCATCGGATGAACCACGATGTCGAGGATTCAATCAATCCCGTATACAATTCCCATTGTCAATCGGTACGTTACTTGCCCGAGATTCGATCGTCGGTATCCCAATACCTTGTTCAATCTCGTTACCGGCAAGTCACTTTACTCGTACCGTAATGCATGATCCCGTGACCAGACAAATTGTCACGTTGAGCTCATTATGATGATGCATTACCGACTGGGCCCAGAGATACCTCTCCATCATACGGAGTGACAAATCCCAGTATCGATCCGTGCCAACCCCACAGACACTTTCGGAGATACCCGTAGTGCACCTTTATAGTCACCCAGTTACGTTGTGACGTTTGGTACACCAAAGCACTCCTACGGCATCCGGGAGTTGCACGATCTCATGGTCTAAGGAAATGATACTTGACATTGGAAAAGCTCTAGCAAACGAACTACACGATCTTTTGTGCTATGCTTAGGATTGGTTCTTGTCCATCACATCATTCTCCTAATGATGTGATCCCGTTATCAATGACATCCAATGTCCATAATCAGGAAACCATGACTATCTGTTGATCAATGAGCTAGTCAACTAGAGGCTTACTAGGGACACGTTGTGGTCTATGTATTCACACATGTATTACGATTTCCGGATAACACAATTATAGCATGAGCAATAGACAATTATCATGAACAAGGAAATATGATAATAACCATTTTATTATTGCCTCTAGGGCATATTTCCAACAGCAGTTGCCTTCTTCTTCGCAACCGCAACCTTCACCACCTTCTTCGCTGCCGCGGCCCTCGTCTGGCGCACGGACGCCTGCTGGGTTTGCTGCGGCAACGCGGCCCTGCCAGGCCGGACCGGCTCGCCAGAGCTGGCCCGCCGCAGGACTAGCCCCCTCCTCGTGGCCGGAGGATCAACAGTCTTGACCTCCTCCCCCGACGACCCGTCGACCACATCTTCAATGAGAGGGGCCCCGGTGCCGGCGCTGCTGGCCTCCCCAGCGGCCTCCGCCCACTGGGCGAGCTCCCTCTCCTCCACGGCCGCCGCGGCCTCGTCCTCCACGCCGCCGGCGCTGCCAGCCTCCCTGGCGAGCTCCGCCTCCGCCGCCCTAGCGGCGATGTAGTCCAGCTCCGCTTTTGTGGTGTCCTGAACGAGCAGCGGCTCGTCGCAGAGGTACCCCTCCACCAAGGTATCAAAGAACTCCTGCACCTGATCCTCCCGCGGCTCGGCCCAATTTGGGACGAGGCCGTGCGCGTTGAACTCCGGCATCATGGCAATGATGTCGGTTCGGCGCGAGTTATTGCTCAGGCGGGACCACCCCCGCCGGCAACCCAAACAAGGGCCCCTTGGCGACCTTGCCGGCCTTCGCAGCCCTGCCAGACCTCTCGACCTTGCGTCGCGGTTCACGTCGAGCTAGAAGAGCCGCTGACACAAGTGGGCGTGCCCTATCACCGTGAGGTTGTGGTCCAAATCGGGGCGAAGTCTCATGATGTCGGCGAAAGCAGCAGGGATGACGCGCGTGGCCGGGTGACCCATAGTCTCCCCCCCCCCCCCCCCCCCCCGTCTTGCACCCCCTCAGGTGCTTGAAGTAGGCGGACTACGTCCGCCGCGCCGCCAACTCGCTCTCCGGCGGCTCCTTCGCCCCGACGTCCTTAGCCACTCCCTTGCCTTTGCCGGTTTTGGGTGCCATGGCGGCTGCAAGAGGCGAGGGATGAAGGTCGATGAAGGCGCGGCGGCGGCGAGCAAAGGCAAGAGCTTGTGAGGGAGGAAGAAGGGGACGACGGTTCCGAGATTGGAGAAGGCATGGAGGGTAAATGACCTGCGCGCCTGTGGTTATTCCTTTTTATGGGGAAGGCGCGGGCCGCCTCTTTACCATTTACTGTGATCTGACACATGCGTGCGGGAACCACCCCACGCATGCCCCCCACGTCACGCACGACCATCCACGACGCGCATTCAACGCGGGTCGTGGGGGAGCACAAGCGAGCGAAGAAGTTACCGCGGTAAAAATCCGCCCCGCCTGCCCGCGGACCGTTCTGGGCCTGGCCCAACAATGTGTCGCGCTTATGTGTGGCCCAGGCCCGGGGTCGCCCGACGGTGTACAAAAGTAGGGGCACTCCCTTTTTACCCCTTTACTTGTGCAGGGCAGTCAGAGCCGCGCCCACGACCACACTGAGCATGGCAGAAGAGGGAAGCCGAAGCGCAAGGCAACCAAAGCAATGCCAAGACCAAGAGACGAAAAGAGCAAGAGGGCGAGGTGGACTCCCCCGGCAAGACCCTCGCCGGGGCAGCCTCCGCAGCCCCGGCAAGAGCCTTGCTGGGGCAACTTGCCCGACGCCAGCAGAGCAAGCCACCCTTGAGCCCGCGGGTTCCAACACCACCAACCAACCACATTGGAACCAAGGCTCGCGAGGCGCCTCTGTGGTGGCATGCAGATCTTCGTCAAGATCATAAACACACAAGATCAGATAAGGACCAGAAGACGACGACCCTCGGCGAGATCCTTGCCGAGGAGATCCACGAGACCCCCGGGAAGACCGTTGCCAGGGATGACCACGGTGCCGCGGCAACAACCTTGCCGGGGCCCCGGCAAGGCCCTTGCCGAGGACACTTATGGGGTCGCGGCCAGGCCCACGTCTGCCAAGCCTACACCGCCGCTCCCATGCAGCTGCTAGCTCAACCAGGTGGGCAGGCACCTGCGTGGCAGCGTGCGGCCTCTACGCCGACTCAGCTAGCACCTGCGTGGTGGCATGCAGATCTTCGTGAAGACTCCACCACTGCGCTAGCCCAGCAGCCAGCCAACATGGTGCTACAACGCCTCGTCAGCTCGGACGCACGTCACAGCCAGGCGAGGCGGCGACAGCTGGGACGAACTTCCTTGCCGTCCCCGATAAAGCAAGAGGGGCACGTCGGCAGCGCATTAAATGTGTTTGTCCGACGGTGCCAGAGGATAGACTCATCCACTGTACACCTTTCCACCTCCTGTGTTCCACTGTGGCAACCCCTTTTGTCTATAAAGGAGGCCCGAGGCGACGAGGAGAAGGATTCGGATTTTTTGGACTAGGGACACACGGTAGCTAGTTCAAGAACTCAAGAACACTGATACATACGCCAAAGCAGGACTAGGTTTTTACGCATCCTCGCGGCCCGAACCTGGGTAAACGATCCTTGTGCTGGCTTCTGGACCTGCTCTTTGCACAACCCCGCGCCCGCCAACCATAGAAGGGATCCCAGTGATCCCATAGGTGTCGTTTCCACCGACAGTGACAATACTGGTGCAATTGCCTTGGCAAAGGAATCCATATTTCACAAGAGAACCAAGCACATCAAGAGACGCTTCAATTCCATCCACGATTAAGTCAAGGAGGGAGACATAGAGATTTGCAAGATACATACGGATCTGAATGTTGCAGACCCATTGACTAAGCCTCTCTCACGAGCAAAATATGATCAGCACCAAGACTCCATGGGTGTTAGAATCATTACTTTGTAATCTAGATTATTGACTCTAGTGCAAGTGGGAGACTGAAGGAAATATGCCCTAGACGCAATAATAAAGTTGTTATTTATATTTCCTTATATCATGATAAATGTTTATTATTCATGCTAGAATTGTATTAACCAGAAACTTAGTACATGTGTGAATACATAGACAAACAGAGTGTCCCTAGTATGCCTCTACTAGACTAGCTCGTTAATCAAAGATGGTTAAGTTTCCTAGCCATAGACATGTGTTGTCATTTGATGAACGGGATCACATCATTAGAGAATGATCGGGTGGACAAGACCCATCAGTTAGCTTAGCACTATGATCATTTAGTTTATTGCTATTGCTTTCTTCATGACTTATACATGTTCTTATGACTATGAGATTATGCAACTCCCGAATACCGGAGGTACACTTAGTGTGCTATCAAACGTCACAACATAACTGGGTGATTATAAAGATTCTCTACAAGTGTCTCCGATGGTGTTTGTTGAGTTGGCATAGATCGAGATTAGGATTTGTCACTCCAATTTTCGGAGAGGTATCTCTGGGCTCTCTCGGTAATGCACATCACTATAAGCCTTGCAGGCAATGTGACTAATGAGTTTGTTACGGGATGATGCATTACGGAATGAGTAAAGAGACTTGCCGGTAACGAGATTAAACTAGGTATGATGATACCGACGATCGAATCTCGGGCAAGTAACATACCGATGACAAAGGGAACAACGTATGTTGTTGTGCGATTTGACCGATAAAGATCTTCGTAGAATATGTAGGAGCCAATATGAGCATCCAGGTTCCACTATTGGTTATTGACCGGAGATGTTTCTCAGTCATGTCTACATAGTTCTCGAACCCGTAGGGTCCGCACGCTTAACGTTCGATGACGATTCGTATTATGAGTTTATGTGATTTGATGTACCGAAGGTTGTTCGGAGTCCCGGATGAGATCACGGACATGACGAGGAGTCTTGAAATGGTCGAGACATGAATTTTCATATATTTGAAGGCTACATTCGGACACCGGAATGGTTCGGGTCGTTTCGGATAAGTTTTGGAGTACCGGGGGTTACCGGAACCCCCCGGGAAGTTATTGGGCGTCATGGGCCTAGTGGTGGAAGAGGGGAGGCAGGCCAAGGTGTGGCGCGTGCCCCCCTAGCCCAAACCGAATTGGACTAGGGCTAGGGGCCGCCCCCTTTCCTTCTCTTCTTCCTCTCCTTCCTTCTTCACCTAATTGGACTAGGAAAGGGGGAAACCTACTCCTACTAGGAGTAGGAATCCCTCCCTTGGGCGCGCCCCTGGTGGCCGGCCCTTCTCCTCCTCCCCTCCTTTATATACGGGGGAGGGGGCACCCCATAGACACACAAGTTGGTCTTTAGCCGTGTGCGGTGCCCCCTCCATAGTTTTCCACCTCGGTCATATTGTCGTAGTGCTTAGGCGAAGCCCTGCGTCCGTAACTTCATCATCACCGTCACCACACCGTCGTGCTGACGGAACTCTCCCTCGACGTCAAATGGATGAAGAGTTCGAGGGCCGTCACCGAGCTGAACTTGTGTAGATCGCGGAGGTGCCACGCGTTCGGTACTTGATCGGTTGGATCGCGAAGACGTTCGACTACATCAACCGCATTACAAAACGCTTCCGGTTTCGGTCTACGAGGGTACATAGACACACTCTCCCTGCTCGTTTCTATGCTTCTCTTAGATAGATCTTGCGTGATCGTAGGAATTTTTTTGAAATACTACGTTCCCCAACAACCGGTTCCGGTAAAAGAGACTTTGTGGGGTCACTAGTAGAAAAAGGGCCTAATGTTCAGCTCATTAGTCCTAGTTTGTATTTGAGCCGACACTAATGTGACCATTACTGCCGGTTCCAACGTCTAGGCGGTCCGCTCTCATTAGTACCGGTTCATGGCGAACCTTTAGTACCGATCCGTGCCATGAACCGGTACTAAAGAGGTTGTGGCAGGCTGTTGGCGGGCTGGGGCCCCACCAACCCCTTTAGTACCGTTTCATGCCACAAACCGGTACTAATGTTTTTAGTAGATTCACCGCGCTTCGGTTTTTTAGTCCCACCTCGTCCGCTAACAGGCTTTTTACCACCTTAAATATGTTACTTCTCAAACTATCACAAACACTTGGTCTTCACTGAACTCTATGTGTAGGATCTGTGGCTGCAATAGGAATCTTCACCGGTTCTTAAACCGAGGAAGATTCCTATTGACAATTCAGATTCTACACAAAAAGATCATTGATGATCAACGTATTTTTTATGTATTTTTTACATGTTTACATGGACGGAAACTCATCTCTTGCACCGGCACTTCATTTTGTAAAACTTATTACGACTCTAGACTTTTTTTGCGTTCAGTATGCACCATTCAAAGCCACGTCATCAACTTTCAACCCTTTCTGACATCATTTGCTATTTTACATGCATTTACTGATTTGTTTTGAGCTAAGTGACCCTGAAATGAATTCTAAAAAGGTTGAAACTTGGCATGGTATAATCATTTCACCCACATAGCATGTGCAAAAAACTAGAGAGGGTTACAACAAAAACTGGATGCACTTCGTGCACAAACTGGACAATCACATTCGAAGTATCAGGGTTTCAGACGAAAACTCATCTGTTACACTGGCACTTCATTTTTTAAGCTTATTACAACTCCAGACTTTTGCGTTCAGTATGCACCATTCAAAGCCACATCATTAACTTTCAACCCTTTCTGACATCATTTGCTATTTTTCATGCATTTAGTTATTTGTTTTGAGCTAAATGACCCTGAAATTGAAAAGCACTACAAATGAACTCTGAAAATGTTGAAACTTGGCATGGTATCATCATTTCACCCACATAGCATGTGCAAAAAACTAGAGAGGGTTACGACAAAAACTGGATGCACTTCGTGTACAAACTGGACAATCTCTTTCGAAATATCAGGGTTTCGGACGAAACTCGTCTGTTACACCGGTACTTGATTTTTTAAAAATTATGACAACTCCAATTTTTTTTTGCGTTCAGTATGCACCATTCAAAGCCACGTCAGCAACTTTCAACCCTTTCTGACATCATTTGCTATTTTTCATGCATTTACTGATTTGTTTTGAGCTAAATGACCCTGAAATTGGAAAGCACAACAAATGAACTCTAGAAAGGTTGAAACTTGGCATGGTATCATCATTTCACCCACATAGCATGTGCAAAAAACTAGAGAGGTTTACGGCAAAAACTGGATGCACTTCGTGTACAAACTGGACAATCTCTTTCGAAGTATCAGGGTTTCGGACGAAAACTCGTCTGTTACACCTGCACTTCATTTTTTAAACTTATTACAACTCCATATTTTTTTGTGTTCAGTATGCACCATTCAAAGCCACGTCATCAACTTTCAACCCTTTCTGACATCATTTGCTATTTTTCATTCATTTACTGATTTGTTTTGAGCTAAATGACCCTGAAATTGAAAAGCACGACAAATGAACTCTGAAAAGGTTGAACTTGGCATGGTATCATCATTTAACCCACATAGCATGTGCAAAAAAGTAGAGAGGGTTACGGCAAAAACTGGATCCTTCATGTACAAACTGGACAATCTCTTTCGAAGTATCAGGGTTTCGGACGAAAACTCATCTGTTACACCGGCACTTCATTTTTTTAAACTTATTACAACTCCAGAAGTTTTTTGCGTTCAGTATGCACCATTCAAAGCCACGACATCAACTTTCAACCCTTTCTGACATCATTTGCTATTTTTCATGCATTTACTGATTTTTTTGTACCTAAAGCAAAAAATATTCACAAATTTGAAAACTACTGGCACTAACAGAAAGTTTGTAATTTTTTGTACCTAAAGCAAAAATATTCACAAGTAAACTCTAAATAAAGCAACTCAGAAATAAATAAAGAAAATAAATAAAGCAGAGAAGAAATAAACTATATAAAAAAATAAATATACGCGCTGCCCAGTGGGCCTGCTCGGCCTTGGGCGTGGATGGAGGCCCAGGAGGCTCACGGACAGCGCGGAAAAGTTTGGCCCAGAAGCCTGCTTTATAGAGGAGCTCGAAAGAGCAGCTGCGCCTGGGTTTATATACCAGTGCGGCTGCCCTTCGCTCGGTGAGGTGGGACTAAACTTTGTGCCCCGCGGGTGGCAGCGCAACCCCTTTAGTACCGGTTCGTGGCTCCAACCAGTACTAAAGGGGGGGGGGAGGGACTTTGGTACCGGTTGGAGCCACCAACCGCTACTAAAGGCCTGCGCTGTAGGAGAAATGCCCTAGAGGAATAATAAATGATATTATTTATCTCCGTGTTCATAATTATGTTTATGTTCCATGCTATAACTGTTATGGCTATCGAGTCTGCAATAACACGAGGCTCAGAGGAAGACTCATATGCACGTGTGAAATAATAAACGGTAAGAAGTATTCCTAGTCTGGCCTCTAAGACTAGCTCAAGTGTTGCATGATGGTTCTGTTTTCCTGATCATGGGCATGTCTATGCCAGCAACTTTGAGGGCACAATGTTAACAGAACATTTGTGTTGAATCGACCATGAGTGATGTTATGCTATGAGATTCATTCATCACAAGTTTATGGTTGATAACACAGAGATGGTTAATGTTTGCATAATTCCTTAGACCATGAGAGTATCGAGTTTCTTCATACTTGCTTCATGAACTTTGGGGCTTGTTAAACGTCATCCGTAAATGGGTGGCTATTACGGCGGCTTACGGGTTCATGGAAAAGTATGTCAAGTAACTTAATAGCTCAAGATTGGGATTTGCTCCTCCGAGGATGGAGAGATATTCTCGGGCCCTCTTGGTGTTACGGTATCCATAATCGTCTAGCCAGACACCTTGTGATTTGATCACTAGGATGCCGGAACACGGAAACGAGAAAAGAGAACAAAACCGGTAACGAGGTAACTTTCATGGTGGACAAATTGTTCGTCCACGGGGATGCAACAAATCTCACCTCGGGTGTTTGTGACATATCGCGAAGCAACAGGAATAGCTCACTGCAACTGGAGGTTCACTCGAATATTCATTCGTGTGGATATAGGGGTCAATATGGGTGTCCACAGCTCCAATGTTGATCATTGATCGGAAGGGGTTCCGGGGCATGTCTATACTTTGTAGAACCTATAGGGTCACACGCTTAAGGGTCATCTATCTGCTGAATTCTAGACAGGGAGTTTGAGAGAAAATCACCGAAAAAGTTTCGGACACCGAAATGTTTCGGACAGCGGAAAAGTTCCGCAGAGAGAGGTCATCGGATGAGTTTCGATGAAACCGAAAGGTTGTTTCGGGATATACTATTAAGTCAAATTGGTTTCGGCACATGCCTGATAATTCTTGGAGGGTGCCAGAGTCATTCTGGAAACTTTCTGGAATTTTCCGGGATAAAAGCTGGAATTGCTCCGGAGCTGCCGGAACCACTTCAGATGCTTTTCCCAGATGAAAATCACTAATCCGGAATTGTTTCGGAACGCATTGAAAATTATTTTAGTGGGTACTGGAAATGTTCTAAGCCCACATAAATATTTTCAGTTTGAACGGACGCTGAAAAATGTCGTCGTGAATAGTGAAAATGCTTTTTGGGATATTTATGGAAAGCCACCTTTTGGGGCTTTTCCCAAAAGGCTTCTAGAAGGACTTGGTGATCAAGGAACCCCCTTTGGGGGCCCCCCATGAAGGTGGGACGTTGGAGGTTGCAGCTCCTCCATGGGGCTCCACTTGTCATCCCTTTATGCCCTTTATGCCCTTTATGTGTGACATAAAGTGTGGGCATTTTGGGTTTTTTCATGTGTCCCCTACCCCTTGGGTTTTCCTATAAATAGAGGTGGACAGGCACTCTCCACACACACTCTTTCTCACATACAAGTGCCATGCATGATCTGGCTTCTCTCTCCCTCCCAGCGAAATCGTTTCGTAGAGCCGAAATGCTGTCTGGGTTCCGGTGGGAACTAGTTCTGGACGGCGAAGCCCTGCCGGATAGATGACACCGTATGTGTGCAATTCTATAGAGAGATCATAGTTTCGGTCTTAGTTCGAGAGTGCGTCCCGAAGGGCTGTCGGTGTGACCGTTCGAGTTTCAAAGGTCCTCCCGAAGGGCTGTTTGACTTTCGAAGATCCTCCCGAAGTGTTGTTCGCGACACCGTCTGGGGGACTGTTCGACCACCTCCCGGAGGTCTGTCCGAGGGGCAGATGAGGGTATACATCCTCGCGGTTGGGAGGTTGTAAATCCTAGCTGCGCGGATCTGCACCGCCGATCGTCATCGACTCTACTTCCCGCTGTGCAACAAGTCGGTAACGAAAAAGATCAAACCTTGTATGCAGTCTCCATAGTGGTCCTGGGCTGGTCACTACTGGAATTAGCTAATTTGTCGTCTGCCAAATCCTTGCCGTCCGCTAGCTGACGGCAAAGAACGTCTCTGCCGTCCGCTTGCAGAAAATAGACGGCAAAGAGTAGGCAGATGGCAAAGAACGGTCTTTGCCATTTGCCTACTCTTTGCCGTCAGCTAGCGGACGGCAAAGAATCTTTGCCGTCAGCTAGCGGACGGCAAAGAATCTTTGCCGTCAGTTAGCAAACGGCAAAGAGGGTGGTGGTCCTCACTAACGAGCTGATTAAAAAAACTTAACGCCCCCCCTCTTTTCCGTCAGCTAACGGACGGCAAAGAGGAAAAAAAGCTGACGGCAAAGGTTTGGCGGACGGCAAAGAACTAACCTACCTAACGGCGAGACCCACCCCGCCCTCGATCCATCTCTCTGTTTCTCTCCTCTCTACTCCCAGAGCCACCACGCCGCCGCCCCCACCCTGTGCCGCCGCCACCCCCACCAGCCGCCCCCATCACCTGCCGCCGCCCCCACCACCCGCCGCCACCCCCACCACCCGCCGCCCCCGCCACCCGCCGCCACCCCCACCACCCGCCGCCCCCGCCACCCGCCGCCGCCCCCACCCCATGCCGTCGCCCCACCACCCCGCCGCCCCGGCGCGCAACCACCCCGGCGTCGCCGCCGCCCCCGCCACCCGCCACCGCGGTCCGGTGAGTTATTTTTTCTTTTTTTTGCTGTTTAATTGTTAGTGTTAGGTTCAGTGCTAGATATATATGTGTTAGTGTTAGATTTAGTGCATGGGTTTTAGATAATTAGTCATATAATTAAAAGAAGTAGAAAAAATATGAAAAAATAAGAAGAAGAAAAGAAGAATATGTAGAAGGGGAAGGAGAAGAAGAAGAAGAACAAGAACAAGAAGAAGAAGAGGGGAGAAGAAGAAGAAGAAATTGTAGGAGAAGAAGAGGAGGGTAGAAGAAGAAGAAGAAGAAAGTGTAGGTGTAGGAGAAGAAGAAGAAGAAGAAGAAGAAGAAGAAGAAGAAGAAGAAGAAGAAGAAGAAGAAGAAGAAGAAAAGAAAAAGAAGAATATGTAGAAGGTGCTCTTTGGCCTTCCAGAGGCCTGCGGGGTCATATATTTGTGAATTATGAGTTAGGTCGTATATTTTTCGATTTTGTTATGCAAAACATCATACATATTTGTGTTTATCGGGTGGATTCAAATGTGCAGTTGTTTCGTCGCTGCGAGGGTGTGGTGTTTGACGACCTCCCCGTGCGTTCGACGAGCTCCGCCCCTGCATTCGTTGGTAAGCACAAATGACATCTCCTCCTCCCCCTTCATTTGCTTTGTTCCGGTCTTCGTGCCGATGAAACTTGCTAGCTATAGGTGTCAATCATTAGTATGCGTAACCAATATGTGTCTCCCGTTCGAAAGCGTTATATTTATAAATATGCATGAATTTGCATATTTATGACCGTGATTCTTTCGAATTGTCCAACGTTGTCCATGGACAGCACGAGTATGTGTAGATTGGGTTCGTTTTCCCATATGCTTTGCTCCGGATCCGACGCATAAATTTCGTCAGTGCCTCCCCTGTTGTTCTCCGGGTACACATCCTCTCTATTTATTGCAGAGATGTGTATCAGGAGAACAGCGGGGAGGTGCTGCCGAAATTTTGCGTCGGATCCGGAGCATAGCATGGGAAAATGAACCCAATCTACACATACTCGGGTGGGATTAGGACCTATCATTACCTATTAGAGTGTAGGTTGCATCGACGTAATAAAATTGACAAAGTAGATCAACTAATGAATATATACATGGTGAATTATATATATATATACATATATATATATATGTTGTGTGTCCAGTAGCTCTGAAAGTCAAGATGAGTGATCGTGCGTGGATGTACACCGGTCACACTGGTCAGAACAAATGGAGCACTGAATGGTTCACAAAAACCAAGGGGTTTGTGCAAGCCGCATTTGCAAATGGCCAGAGGAAAACCTGGTTCCTCTGTTTACGGTGCGGCAATTGGGAAAAGAGGACAGAGGCTGAAATGGGCAAACACCTGCAGAAGAGTAGTTTTACGCCTGATTATACGGTGTGGACATATCATGGTGAGTCTGCCCAACGTGACCGAGCTGAGGTGGATCGTCGTCGCACCGACGAGCATGGTACCGGGATGGAAAACACAGTGCAAGACTTCGATGATGCTCAGGATTCGGACGACGAGATGGAGGAATCTGCAAATGCCTTCAATGAAATGTTGGAGTCTTCGAAACGTCCGCTCCACGAGCACACTGAGCTTTGTCGGTTGGATGCCATCTCACAAGTAATGGCTCTGAAGGCTCAGTTCAACTTGGGCAGAGAATGCTACGACGCAATGATGACAGTATTTGGACGCTTTCTACCCAAAGGCCATGTAATGCCTGCAAACCTGTACCAGTCGGACAAAATCCTCCGTGCACTGAAGATGCCCTATGAGAAGATACATGCCTGTGAGAAAGGATGCGTCTTATTTAGGCTTGACTATGCGGACTTGAACTATTGTCCCATTTGCAAGTCTTCCAGGTATGTTGTGGTAGACAACGGTATGGGTGAGAAGACACAGACCAAAATCCCCGTTAGTGTTCTTCGGTATATGCCAATCGTACCAAGACTTCAACGTCTTTCCATGGTCGAAGAGACGGCCAGACAGATGACATGGCACAAAACGGGCAAAAGAACCGAACTAGATGCAGATGGGAATCTGATGATCGTAGACACATCGGATGGTGTTGCGTGGAAAAAGTTTGATGAAATACATGCTGACAAAGCGGCAGATCCGAGGCATCCTCGAGTCGGCATCAGCACGGATGGGTTCAGTGTGTTTGGTTTGACGGCAGCCCAATACAGTTGTTGGCCCGTATTTGTCTTTCCACTCAATCTCCCCCCCCCCTGACAGATTATGCAAAGAAAGAACATTTTCCTGACGTTGATAATTCCAGGGCCCAACCATCCGGGGAAAAATATGAATGTGTACATGCAGCCGTTTAAGGACGAATTGCAAGAAGCCTAGGATAATGGGTTCAAGACATACGACGCCTATAGCAAACGGAACTTCATAATGCGTGTCTGGTACATGTACTTGACGCGTGACTTGCCCGCGTATGCGCTATTCGTTGGCTGGTGTGTGCATGGAAGGTTCCCGTGCCCCACATGCAAGGGAGCTCTTGAGTTTCGTTAGCTTCAGGCCGGTCGCAAGTTTTCTTGCTTCGACATGCATAGAAAGTTCCTGGATCCTCGCCATTAGTTCAGGAAAGACAAGAAGAACTTCATCAGAGGTAGAGTTCTCAAAAACTCTGCACCACCTGCATTGACAGGCCAACAGACCCTGGATCAGTTAAACGCTCCCGAGCCAGATCCAGAGCGTCCAGGGTACTTCAAGGGGTATAATTCTAAGCACGCCTGGACTCACAAGACATGCTTATGGGATCTGCCTTACTTCAGAGACCTCCTTTTCCCACACAACATCGACGTGATGCACACTGAGAAGAATATCGCTGAGGCACTTTTTGGTACATTTTTCGGCATAGATGGGAAGTCAAAGGATAATACTAAGGCTAGAGTCGATCTGGAGGCGCTATGTGATAGGCCGTTACAAAACATGAAAGAACCGAAAGGAAAGCAGAACTGGACGAAGCCAAAGGCATGGTTCAATCTTGGAAGGCCAGCTATCCTCAGGGCAGCGCGTCTTGATAAATTGAAGATATTTGGTCTCAAGAGTCATGATTGGCACATATGGATTGAGCAGGTAATGCCGGTGATGTTGCATGGCTTCATCCCTGAGGATGAATGGCTAGTACTGGCTGAACTCAGCTATTTCTTCTGTATTCTTTGTGCGAAAGAACTATCGCCTAGCGTGCTAGAAGAAATGGAAGAGTTGGCGCCGGAGTTGATCTGCAAGTTAGAGAAGATATTTCCACCGGGCTTCTTTAATCCAATGCAGCATTTGATTTTGCATCTCCCGACCGAGGCAAGAATGGGGGGGGCGTGCAATATCCTTGGTGCTACCCAACTGAGAGGATGCAGAAGACGCTTCGACAAAAATGTAAAAATAAACGTAGAATTGAAGCATCGATGGCTGAGGCATTCATCACTGAGGAGGCGGCAAACTTCGCGACAGCACACTACGAAGCCAAAAATCGTCATTTGCATAATCCGAAGCCTCGGTACAATGCTGACGAACCTCAAAAGGGTGGTCCAACCTCAGCCTATTCAAAGGGAATCTCGCACCAGCCAGTGGTTCGAAACCAGTATCTTTGGATAACGAAGAATGGTGGACCATTACGTTGTATATCTTCAACAACCTGACAGAAGTGCGGCCGTACATCGAGTAAGTTCTCGATACATTGTTTCACAACTTCTATTTCCTTTGAACTACTCTTATTCCTGGATATTCATACAGTCGATACGTTGCCATATTCTCGTATGGAGCGGTGATCCAAAAGGATTCCGTCGAAGAGTATGAGCTTCTCGCAAAGCAAGGAGGCGGCTATCCCGATTTCATCTCTGGGTTCAAACAAACGGTAATTTCTATTAGACCATTTCATTTCATTCGATAATTTCTTCCTAATGCAACAATCCTTTCGTATTAAACTTGTAGGCTAATTCAGAGTCTATGGACGCCGAATTGAGACAAGTCGCTAATGGTTTTGACGATAAGGTCCGTTCATTTGACAAATACGACATCAACGGGTATCGTTTTCGTACCTATGGCAAAGAGCTATCTATGGCCGACCGACAGTCTACAAATTGTTGTGTATCTGCTATCGGCGAAGGAGGTACCGAGTATTATGGGAGAGTTGAAGCAATTTATGAACTTCTATTCTATGGTAACAACCCACCGAATGTTGTACTCTTCAAATGTTATTGGTTTCAGCCGAAGGAGACTAGAAGGATTCATGAACATATAGGGCTAGTTGAAATCAAACAAAGCACCCATTTAGATGTTCCTGATGTCTATATTACGGCTCAACAGGCGACCCAAGTATTCTATCTACCGTGGGCCTGCCAAACTAATCCAAATCTGAAAGGTTGGGATGTCGTTTATGAAGTGCCGCCACGTGCTAGACTATCTCCCCCAAAGGAAGAGGATTATGAACCTCACATTAACCCAGACACATATGAAGGAGAATTCTTCCAAGAGACACGTCTTTCCAAAAAGCGTTTCAAGAACCGCTATACTTCACCCCAAAACATTGAAATAGACAGCGACAGTGAATCCGACATCAACCCAGAGGAGGAACAAGAAGAGCCGGAACAAGAAGAGGTTACTGCTGCGGATGACCTGTCAATGCTTGACCGATTACATCAAGGTGGCCCTCCACATGTTGATGCCACTGAACCCTATGAGCCCGTCATTGATTATAGTGATGATGATGATTATGCATTTATTGATGATAGTGATCAAGATTATTAGTAGTGTCAGGTATTCATTTTTTTTATGTTGTACTTGATGATGATACACTTAAGTGATATACATATTATTATTCATGTCGGTATTTTTTTATGTTGTACTAATTTCGTTTACTCTTTGTCATGGCAGGTGTTGAAAGATGGTGGGCGCTGGTAAGTTTCTTCTAGTGTTTTGCTTAACAAATGCATAAAGACCTAGACTTAGCCTTATTTCCTCCAATATGCTTACCACAATGACCTAGAGTTAGCTTCTTTTCCTCCAAAATGACTTAATAAGCTTACTGACCTCCAAAACCATCCATTTTACCTAAGTTAGCTCTAAAACGATCTATACTTAGCTTTGTTTCCTCCAAAATGACATAAGTTAGCTCTAGTATGCTTAGTTAACTAGGTTTGCTCAATAATGACATGTACTTAGCTTACTTATGTCAAAAATGGCATAATTAGCTTAGTTAGCTTATAAACAATCCATTTTACCTAAGTTAGCTCTAAAATGACCCATTATACCTTACTTAGCTCATGAAGGATCCATTTTACCCAAGTTAGCTCTAGAATGACCCATTTTACCTAGACTAACTCCAAAATGATCCATTTTACCTATGTTAGCTCTAAAATGACCCATTTTACCTAGGTTAATTCCAAAATGACCCGTCTTACCTAGGTTAGCTCCAAAATGATGCATTTTACCCAAGTTAGCTCTAAAATGACCCATTTTACCTAGATTAGCTCATAAACGATCCATTTCACCTAGGTTAGCTCACAAACGATCCATTTTACCTAGTTTAGCTTCAAAATGACCAATCACACCTAGGTTAGCTCTAAAATGATGCATTTTACCAAAGTTAGCTCATAAACGATCTATTTCACCTAGGTTAGCTCATAAACGATCCATTTCACCTAACTTAGCTCAAAAACGATCCATTTCACCTAGGTTAGCTCCAAAATGACCCATCTTACCTAGTTTAGCTCTAAAATGATGCATTATACCTAAGTTAGCTCACAAACGATCTATTTCACCTAGGTTAGCTCATAAACGATCTATTTCAACTAAGTTAGCTCATAAATGATCCATTTCACCTAAGTTTGCTCATAAATGGCATATACTTCTTCTTCTAGTCACCTTTTTCTAACTTTCTTATTTGCCTTTTTGCAGATTTCATTCACTTCACGGAAGCTAGCTTGCTATGATGGAGTGCTTGTTTTTTCTTTCATTCTCCTCTAGTATTCTTCTAGCTTGCTATGATGGAACTTGCTCTCTTGATGAAACTTTGCATTGTAATATGTATGGATGGAACAATGTGTATGTGCAACTTGCTATGTATGAATGGATGGAACTGTATATGTATGCACGATGAAACTTATGTGCTGGATATGTCATATGTTTGCTGTAAAATAGCCCTATGATATATATATATATATATGTATATATATATGTCATATATTTGCTGTGAAAATTGCTGGATTAAAAAACAGAAAAAAAAAGAGGCACCTTTGCCGTCAGCCGCTGATGGCAAAGGCGCCTTTGTCGTTTGCCGCGGACGACAAAGGCTTTGCCTATAGTGGCAGACGGCAAAGGCTTTGCCTACAGTGGCAGACGACAAATGCTTGTCCCGCAGTGACGTCCAGCTGACGTCATTCGGCGGACGGCAAAGGCCGGATGCTCTTTGCCGTCAGCGGCGGACAGCAAAGGCTGCCGTTAGCCGCCTAACGGACTAACAGCATATTTAATGCCGTCGGCTTTCTTTGCCGTCAGCCGCTGATGGCAAACCCCTTTGCCGTCCGCTTCAGAAAGCAGACGGCAAAGAAGCTCTTTACCGTAGCCTACTTTGCCGGAGCCTTTTGCCGTCCGCGGCAGACGACAAAGGCCTTTGTCGTCCGCCATCCTTGCCTTTGCCGTCTGCTGTGGCAGACGGCAAATTAGCTGATTCCTGTAGTGGGTGCGTAAGTCGGAAATTTTTTGTTTTCTGCTACGTTTCCCTACATGCGCTTCCCACCGCTTGGCCTGGCCAAAACAGACCTTTAGTACCGGTTGGTGGCTCCAACCGGTACTAAAGGCCCCTCATATATATATAGCACTTAAGGAAATTTCAGTTAGTTTGTTCTTCATCTGCTTCTCCATCGTCGCGCCCGTCCCCCCGTCGCCGCCCCCGTCGCGCGCGCCCGTCACCGTCCCCATCGCCGCCCCCGTCGCGCGCGCCCGTCCCCGCCCTCATCGCCGCGCGCGCCCGTACGTCGCCGCCCCCCGTCGCCTCGCGTCGCCGCCCCCCCCCTCCCCCCCACAGTTGTAAGATCGACCGCCCCAGCCGCCCTGCAGTGCCATGGCCGACCAGCGGCCCTCACAGACAGTATACACAAACAGAGACATATTTTCTTAATTATTTTCTGATTTTTAGTTTTTTACACTTTTAGTTTATACTAGCATAGCCCGCGCGGCGGCACGCCGCGCCTGGTGATGCATTATATTTATACGGATCGTAAAGGCCATTCTTATATTTTTAATGACAGAATTGCATAACTAAAACCCAGAAAGAGTTCTAAAAGGTGGAAAATGAGTACATTTATTGCAGCCATGTATGATAAATACTGATGAACGGAAGTGTACACGCTACTAATAAGGTCTACTTATTGGCACATTATAGAGACCGTTCTATGGAACATACCATATACAATGATGCAACTGCATGAAAGTAAATGATTGCAGATGGCCTAGTTGAGTTAAATCATCCTAGTGTAGCCCCCTGTAAGATAGTTTGTAATGAAGTAGTCAAGAGCTTTTGCAAATTCCTCTACCTGTCCAACGGGTGTCTTAGCTCCTTTCTATGTAATGATGGGATCATCTCTCCGAGGACGTTGGGGTACATGCGAAGAAGTGCCACGTCGGAGAAATCATTGCATATTATCGCCAAGATCATTGTTTGTCTTGCAAATTCATTCTGTTGGGTACTTACTTGCTAGCGAGCCATATTGAATTTTCATGCCCGTGCGGTGGCACGCCACGCCTATTGATACTTTATGTGAGAAATTCTATGTACAATAATATTAAACTTCATATACCAATTATTTAATTATTTTATTCACTTTTTACGTGTTCCCTTCAAAGTTTATATTATGGTGTATGTAAAAAAATTATATTGGTACAAATGCTATAATCTTTCATAAAGAAAATTTTTATTGAATGAAAAGAGTCAGTACATTAATTGTACATAAAGAGAATACATATTGATATTGCATGATAAATTTCTGATTCCTTGGTAATTCAAGGCATCCTTGTTTGACCGCCGATTGGTTTTGTGTTCGTAATGAAATGATAGATGAGGAAGTTCACATCAGTAGTTAACATGATAGAGCTTGTATATGGGTCAGTTGTTCAGCTTCAGTAAGAAAAACAGATTGTTAATGCCTTGCAATTGCTTCCGGCTTTTCACCCCGTAAGGGTCTTATTATGTAAGTTAATAGTATGTCATCCAAATTCATCATAGCTTGATGCACCCATACAATAAATATGAGAAGGGATCGTTCAAAAAAATAAATATGAGAAGGGGTTAATACCATATCTCTAGTATTGATGCCTACATACAACAAATATGATAAGGGGGTAAACCCATATTATTTAGTCTTGATGCTTGCATAGAACAAATATTAGAAGGGAGTAAATCATGGTCATCCCAAAAACCATATCATCAAATTAACAGCAGATGCAGCAAAGGACACGGGACCATGAAGAATATATCCCACACCGGAACCGCCATGGGTTTAACGGTTGCAAATTCCTGTACCAAGGACAGATAGTAAATGTTTGCAGCAATGATGGAAGGGATACTATACCTTAAGAGCACAAAAATGAACCTGAAGCTAAATAACATGAATCAGTTAGTGGCCATCTCTGAACCTTTAGTCTACAAGAAAAGGCTTCAAAATAATCGACAGAAGCAATCCCTATATGGATTATCAAGAAGAAAGAGGATCCGGAGAAACCTTGTCTTATTACATAGCAATGTTCGCACCAGAATTTTGACCACTTGCAAATCTCCCTCGCTGTTGAGCTGCACAAAAAATATGAGAGAGAGAGAGAGAGATGATCACACGAACCTGGACATACGTGAAACCTCGTCGGACCATGCAAGGGGATACAATGCGGATGGCATGCATCGCGGTTTGAGTGCACTTCATGTTCAACAGCATCACATAGCAGTGCAGTGCGCAATGCCAGGCCGTGCCTTGCTGATGGACGTTTCACATTGAGATCCACGTACTCATCCACATGCCCGCAGCATCATCAGCAACAGCCGATCCTGGCTAACAACGGACCACTCCGGCTCCAGTCGCTCCTGTGCAGTGTGGCCGCCTTCGAGACCATCCTACTGTCTGCTGCACCGCCTCCCCTCAGCCCCGACGCTGCAACCTAACCCCTTGTCGGCGCCACAGAGCAACCTGCTGTCTGCTACACCAGGAGCATCCGCCCTCACACTGTCACACCGCTCGCACTGGCAAGTGATCGTTATCCGGCGGTGGTGATGCGTTCGTCGTTGTCGTAGAGGTTGTTGCCGCATGATCTATGCTCCCCGAACAGGGCGTCCTACTACGTCCGAGCGAAGACCATGGCCCCGCCAAGGGGATACGAAAGTGCCGGCCGGCGGGACACCGGATTTCCACGCAGCCCGTAACCAATCGACAATATCTTCGATGTAGTCACCGTCGGCCGCGGACGGCCGGTTGGACGGACTCAGGGCGATGCCGGAGCCGAAGTTGTGGCTGATCCTCACTAGGCCCGCCAGCACCGCACAGAAGGTCAAGGGAGATTAGGAGGCCCGGGGCAGCAACAGCGAGTTGCCGACAGCCAGGGCACAGCGGCGGCAACGGCCGATCATCAGAGGATGAAGCATGCTCCATACATACGGGCCGAGCCGAGACAACGGCCGGCGGAGCAAGACAACCCGAACCACCACACCGGCCTACTAGAGCTCCCCGCGACGGAGGAGGCCGAGCTGGACGCCGCGGTCCATTACGACAGGAAGAACGATATACCATAGAAACAGTATATGCTAACCCAAAGAAAACCTAGCACAATGATATGAGAAGAAGGACGATCTATTTATAACCCCCAGGACGTAAGCGATGGTGGTATGTGGCGAGGTTTCGAGATCAAACGACTACAGCGGCGCAAACCAGAAACAAAAAGCAGACTCTAGATCGAAACATGAAAGCGGAACCAATCAAAAAACGCAAGAACCCTCCAGATCAGGTGATGGAAGCGGCACCGTTTTTCACAATAGAGCGGCAAAATCGCTAACCGCACCCAACCGCACCCAAGAATTCAGCACACAAGTTCAAAAAATTTGAAACTAAACACCGAATCCACAAAGCGTTTGTACACAGCCATTTACCAAAATAATACCACGTGCCAAGCCCAAAATTCACCATGGGTCACTTTCATCCAAGTGGATGAATGTTGGGGCAAAAACCTTGCCTGGAATAGAGGCTTGGGTATAAATGTTAGATTAATGTCAATTGTAAGATGGATGATTATATATATAGAAATGTTAGATATTAATATCAAATGTTAGATGCATTAGATAGAAATGTTAGATATTAATGTCAAATGTTAGATGAATTAGATGAATTAGCGCTAGATATTAATGTTAGATGAGTTAGTTTTTTATACTTTTAGTTATAGATGAATTAGATATATTATTGTTAGATGAATTATATATATTAAATTTAGGTATATGAGATTTGATCATCTAATTAAAATTTTACTATATAGAACTAGCTACTTTATTTTTAGTAAGAAAATTAATAGAACTAGTTTATTTTTAGTAAGTGCTTTGTTGAATTAGTTGAATTAATAGAACTAGTTGAATTAATAAAACTAGTTGAATTAGTTGAATTAATAGAACTAGTAACTGTTTATCAATTAATGTTTCAACTATGAACATAGGAAATGTCATCTGACGACGAAAACGACTTCGGTATGTGCGAATACTGCAAAGACGAGCGAGACCTGTGCGACAGAAATTTCCTAGTTGATGATAGGCGCTTCAGCATCAAGCTGGATGAGACCTTCGAAGTGGATACAGTAAGTCACAATGACAAGTCTTTTTTCGTAATTAAGCATGGCTTATGCTTCATTTGCTTCAACTTATAATTTTAAATTTTTACTATTCTACTAGTGTATCCCCTGCCATGCAAGAATTTTTGTCTTGGATAAGATAAGTTTCAGTCCTAAGAAAACTATGGAGGTAAAGAGAGTTTACTTGTAGACTGAGCATGGTTACACTTTCGACGTCAAATTATACAATGCAGACACCTACACCTATTTTGAATGCAAAACTTGGCAAGTACTATGCAAGGCTTATGCATTTGAGCCTGATATGGTTATCACCTTTGATATTCGTTCGGAAGATGATATTGAAGGTAATAGAGACATTTGGATTGATGTGCAGATGCCTCCAGTTCTACCATTATTTGAGATTCTCAGCCATATTTATGTCTTCGATATTGTTTATTCAAAAATAGTTGACAAGGAATTTCTATTGACAGCTTATTTCCATTCAAGCAAACATGTCCGGCGCTTGGTGTCCACTCTCCCGGGGCCGAACTAAACTGCGAGGAGATAAGTCATTATGTTTGATGGCTTGAGGATCTTGATGCTATCAAGAGAAATTATTTTCCTGAATTTGAAAATCTTAGTACTCAAAATGTGCGACCAATTGTGTTCGTATTGAACTACAGTCACATCTATTTAGGAAAAATGGTAAGATTTTTACTATTTGTCCTCAGTGCATGTTTTGCATACATTATTTTTCCAAGCTAAACTTCATTGCTAAGTATGTTACTATACGATGTTCTTCAACAGGGACTCCCGATGATAGTTGTGCCTCAGTTGATCGGTACTAAAGGTCGCATGTCAATGGCCACGACATCCTACATTGCACATGAGTGCATTCCGGATTTCTAAAACCGAGGAATGCTTAATAGTGAAAGACTGGAGCAAAATTGTGAACGATCACAGAGAAGTATTAGGGTGCAGCTATCAGAAGCGCAGCCCATGATTAGGAGACAGGTTCATGTGCATGCTCCAATATGATGAATCAGGAGAGCTACACATGCTCTATGCTATTTTACCTGAGAGAGCAGGAGGAGTGATTAGCTAGTTCCTGCTCTTAGTACTTGTCCTCTCATATCTGTGTTCTTCGTTCTGAACTTGATCTATCTCAAAGTGATTTGCTTTTGTGGTCTTATGAACGCTTATAATCTCATAACCATGTTGGACTCGATGATATTTTTGCTTCTGGTACAAGTGAATGTTTCTTCTTTAAGCTAGTGTTGGTGGTGTACCGGTAATGACTATTATGATTAAATAGTGGTAATGACTATGATGATGATTACCTAGAGTGTTGTTGGTGAGATGATATGATGCAAGAGTTTTTATATTAATATGATGATGATGATGAGTTATATATATCATTTATGAAAGAACCGCGGATATTAGTTTCAACTGGATGGATCCTAGCTAGCTAAGTGATCAAGTAATATTGATTATATATCAATAATCCATATTACTTGATCGCTTAGGATCCATCCACTTAAAACTAATCTGCGGTTCTTTCACCTAGTGATTTAATAACTCATTATAATGTAAAAACAATCTCTAAATTAAATGGAAAACACAAAATTAAAGGAAAAATTAATACCAACCGGTACTAAAGGTCTCCCCGCCCCCGACGCTGGCTCGTGCCACGTGGTGGCCCTTTAGTGGCGGTTCGTGCTGAACCGATACTAAAGGGGGGGGGGACTTTAGTCCCCACCCTTTAGTGTTGGTTACAGAACCGGCACTAAAGGGCTTTACGAACCGTGCTATAGCCCGGTTCTGCACTAGTGGGTTCCTTCCTTTTCTCATGCATGTCGCCATCGTGCCGCTGTAGTTGGAAGAACCCCTGATGCAAAAGCAAAGTTCACTCAGCACGCACATACGAGTACGGGCTGCCGCTGCTCGCATTGTCGGTGCGGTGGTACTGCCCGATGCACACAAGGTGCTTGTTGAAGTGTCAAAGAGAGAAAGAGGGGACCAAGAAGAAAGTTCATGCTGACATGTGAGCCCCCATGGGTTATAATGGTCAACTTAGCAGTCCATCGTACTGGAGTTGACTTTCCCGTCACGTCTCCCCTAACAAGCAGGCCCCTCCTGCCGTAAATGCGTTTAAACCGTCTAAACCGGCCACTATCCGTGGTCGTTTTAGAAAAAAAATTAGGTTCAGCTGGTAGTTTTTGCTGACAATTTTAAAGTAGTAGTTCCGTAGGATCGAGACCTTAAATGTGGTTTTTTGTTGTTAAATACTCCAACACGTAGGCATCAGTTTCACCTGTTTCACCTCTTTCATAGATTCAATTTATCTTGAGAAAAGATGGAATTTTTACCATGCATCGGATACAATGTACATGTATCCGCTGTCCACTCGTGCTTTGAGATTTCTGCCATATTTTCTGATATTTTTTGTACAACTTACCATACTTGACTTGTTTCAGAGTATTATATGATGTTTAAAGGTATACATTTTTTTAGTTATTTGTACTAGTGTGTGCATACAGTAAAACAACGATCAATATTGCATCACAGAGACAACGTCCACATCTAAAGCCATCGAATAGTTATTTAGATGTCCACATGAGTTCCCCTCAAAAAAAAAAGATGTCCACATGAGTTTTTTAGTTATTTTAGGAAGAATTATAGCTAAAACCAAATAAATAAAACAGCAGACATATGCTTTATCAAAAATAATTTGCTACCCATGGTGGTAGCTACCCATGCATGCAACGGCCGACACATGGCCCTGACACACATGTACTTACCTGGTGGCTATTGACACAACGTACAATGTACAGATGAACGGGTACAGCCTAGCGACCAGAGTAACAAATTGAGGCCACAAGCCCAGGTAGACGCAAGGCCCAAACCATCTCCCATCCAGGATGCTCAAACCCATCATCTTAGCAGGCCAGGCCCATTAATCAACCAAGCACCCAACATCTGATAGGCTGATGCTATAAATAAGCATGCGACCCCAAGACGTGAGTCATACCTAGCACACCATTCCTCAAAAAAGAAAAAGAAAAAACCTAGCACAGCAAGAACACAATGGCTAAAAATCCCCTCCCCCCCCCCTCGCGTCGCCCCTGCTAGGGCGACTCGGGGGCCCCAAACCCTAGCTCCGCCGCCTCCCCTTTCTGCTCCGCTCCTCCTCGCCGCCGCCTGAGGCCGCCGCCGGGCAAGCCCGGGGCATCGCCGAGGAAGGTTGCGGCGGGGCCCTGGCGTCCCTGCCCTGCTGTGGGGGGCCGTGTTCCCTAGGGCGGCGGCCCTAGTTGGAGAGGCGTCACCGGCCCGGCGGCAGGCGGTGGCGCAGGCGTGGGCCGGCGATCCTGGCCGTGTGGATGGCAGGTGCCCCAGTGGATGGGAGTCCTGGCAGCGGCTGCTGTGGCTCGCGGTGGCGCCAGATCTGGTCGCCCCTGCCCCCCTATTTCGAGTGCTCCGCCCCGGCCAGATCTGTCCGGCCTCTTTGCGGGTCGCCGGATCCTGCGTCGTTGGGGTGGTGGTGGCGGGGATTCGAAGACCGGGAGAAATTCCAGGCCGGCCTCGTCGGTCTTGGCGGCGGCGACGCTCGTGGCGCCGTTCCCCTCCCTGGAGGCGCCGTTCAGGTCAGATCCGTCGCCCCCCATCCCCCTCTAGGCCCCCGGGTGAAAACCTCAACTCTGTTGGGCGGCGGCGGCGCCCCCGGCGTCGTGTCCTTCCTGAAGGCGCCGTTTTTGGGAGCTAGGTGGGCAGTGGGCTTCTCGGCGATGTGGTGGGTGTGCAGCGGCGGCAGTAGCTGGTCTTCTTCGTTCGGCGGCGAGTTCTTCTGTGGCTCATCGCCTATAGGGACACTACGCTACTGCTCCTCCGTCCGTTCCGTCCCGGCAGCTCTTTCTCATAAGTGTCCAGTCCGTGGGTGTTGGGAGGTGCTCTGCTCCTTGAGATCATTCGGTGGCTAGTCGGCTGAGCTAGGTTCCTTTCCAGATGCAGCCTGCCGGTGTCTTTCCTCCCAGGTTCTAGGGTGAACTGCTACACTGTCAACGGGTCGGCGCCTTCGAGCCAGGCGAGGAGACAGGGGTCTTCTTTGACAAGTGGAGCTGGGAGGACATGGCAATCCGGGGCTGCTGGCGATTTGGCGACGGCGTGCCCTTCCTCGCCGTCCGAACTGCTGCTCCTATGCTGACTTTCTCCTTCTCCCTGGTGATTTGTATGCGAATGAGGACCTACACATTCCCGAGCTGCGCTCTCCTTTCTATCTTTTAGCTGGGGTGTGTGAGGCTTGTGTGCTGCTGTCCAGCGCCTCTGTATCTTGTCGTTTTTTCGCTTTCTTGTGTTGGTTTCGAGTCTGTAATCCTGGCCGGTTGATGGCTTTGTTAATTCAAAGCTGGGCTCTTCTGGAGCCTTCGTTCTAAAAAAAAGAACACAATGGCTACAAACAGCCAGCTGAAGTAGGAGCCAAAGCTTCAGCTAGCTCCACCACCGCCTTGACAGGCCCGGCATCATTCGCCACACCGAGCTCGCCGGAGCAGTGGAGCCAAGCCCCACCCACGCTGTTGTGCGCGTGCAATCTGCCGGCTACTGTCTTCACTGCAAACAGGCCGAACAACCGTGCTCGTCGCTTCCTCAGATGCGGAAACCCATTGAGGCAGACGGTCAGATGCCAATACAACAGGGGGGTTCAGGTGCGCATTTATCTTGCTCGCTAAAAAGCACTCCATTTTCCCACCTATTACGCCATATAATCCCACTCCCAACACAGGGTTGCTTCCTCTGGATCTGACAGGATCTACTCGAGAAGTATGCAAGCTCAATGGCGGCTTACAAAAGAGCAAACAGGAGGCAATACAACAAAGAGAGGCTGTAGCTAGAAGCCGCGGAGCGACGACAGTGCAGAGTAGAGGAAGAGTTGGCTTTGACACGGACGCGGATTTTTAGAGCACGGGCTCCTGGACACCTCCTATCCTCATCATCTAATGTTGCTTTGAAATCTGTGCTACACAACTAACTTGCTACATGAAAACTCTCTTTTTTATTTCTTCAAAACAAAACAACAAATGAACTTGAAACTTTCCAGGACAACAAAACCTTCTTAGAACAATGTGGGATAACTTTCAGATTTTTTTGTCAAAGAAAAATATAGAAAATGAGATTTTTTTAATTAAAAAAAATCTTATTTTTAGTATTTATGATGCGCGAAAAAATCAGAAAGTTTTTTTCCCACACTCTGCTAAGAAAGTTTTGTTGTGCTGAAAAGTTTGAAGTTCATATGTTAAAACTATATGGAAGAAACAAAAAAGAGAAAAGTACTTGCATGAATCGCGATGCAGAATTGGATGGCTAGATAAGGGGTGTCCATCAGCCTAAGCTCCACAGGATATTTTCCGCCTTGACACAGATCGAGCTCATAGAGGCCAGGAACAAAATAGCGTCACTTGAAGAGTCCAGCTCCACTATGGCACACCGTCTAAATGAAGCAAAGAAAAGCATCCGGAAAACAAGGATGTTTTGTGCATTTTTTATGTTCCTAGTTGTAGCTAGGCTAGCCCTATCTCCTATCTGACTTGTAACCGCGAAGAGATCCTGATGTTTACCAACTTCTGTCGAATAAAAAGGGCAGCGAGGCACTTTCTTTTTAGTTTTTGTGTTCGCCCCTTTTTTTGTTTTAGCACTCATGAACGGCAGCAAACCACACGGTGCAGCCTAAACGTCAAAGCACAAGGATCAACACAAGCAATACACATGCATGGAATGTCCGGGCAACGATTTGGCCAAAACAAACGTACGGACGCACAAATCATATCTTTCTACTAAATCTCTCGTTTTCACACGACTAGATCATTTTTTATTTCAACTTGAAAAACATGAAACACAGCGACATTGGAAACGTAAAGGAGTGCGACTACACGGCTAATCACGAGTTTAGCTCAAGATAAAACCAACAACAAAGAACTAGCCGAGTTCAAGGTAAATCCGAGAAGAAATCTCATTCCTCATCGGATGACTGGTAGATGATTGGAATCTCTCCGGATCCCGAAGCGTTGGAGGCACACAGTGGCAGGCAGGCCACCGTTGGCTCACCGGAGACGCCATCGACCTTTCCACCACCGCCCACCATCGTCAGCACCGCCCCATCGAGCTTGGACCTGCCGGCGAGCATCTCTCTTGCCTGCTTAGCCTAGCCGGTGAGAAGCTCTCCCGCATCTTTAGCCTCGCCCGCCAGAAGCTCTCCAACAGCTTTAGCATCGCCCGCGAGCAGCTCTCCAGCGACTTTAGCCTCGCCAGCGAGTTGTTCCCTGGCCTCGGCGACCACCGCCTCCCACTCCTTCTCTTGCGCATCCCAACGCTATTGGTTGCCTCATTCGCTACCCAGCTGGCAGCTGCAGACAAATCCGCCACAGCATCATCCACTCCTCCTCCATCCAGCTTCCTCTGAAGCTCGGACCCCCCAACCGCCTCCTCCGACAAGCACACATGGCCGTCCGTGTCATCCGCCGTGAGCGCCATGACAACGTTCAAAACGCTCTTCGACATGGAGGCAAGAGGCTTGGTACGTTGTTGATGCAGTTGTGTCTGTGGAGTAGGGGAGGGGGGGGGGGGGGGGGGGGGGGGGGGCAGGCGAAATGCACCTGAGGAGGGGGAGGAGTGGGGTATTTTTCACGAACAAACCGTTGCTTTTTTAAAGCACACATCGCACCTATCTCGCAAACCAGCTGATTAGTAGGGGTAGCACGCGAGAGATGGGATAAAGAAGCTGATCGTACTAACACCCACCCCCATTGGCTGGGTTACAAAGCTGCACCCATTGGCCGATTTGTTTTTTACAATGCTGCAGCTGCTATGTAGATGCGACGCACAACACCGTCCTTTTTTCTTTTATTTGTTAAGTCACTCATGCTCTGTCCACAGTATAGATGTCACGGAACGTCAACCATGGCACAGAAGCGACCATGTAAATAATACAATACTACGCTCCCTCACTTCACTGCGTAATGGTACCGTCACGGCAGAAAGGACACGAGCCGCGCATGATTCAGATCGACCCATGTCATCGCTCCCAATTGGCCAACCATTTATTTCGGATGTTTTGCCTCTTGGTTTGAAGATGTTTTAGCTTTGTTGTAGTTGCTGGTGGGAGTTAGTTCGTAAGATACGAACCAAATTATCTCTTTAATAGAAAATCAGAGAGGAAGGATGTCTAAGTTTCATGTAAAAAAGGCTTTCTTTTGCTTAAAAAATGTAAGTTCATTGAATTTGCAATTTGGGTAAGTCGGTTTTGTGGAAGGAGGAACGGTCGGACGAAATAAAAGTTGGATCTTAGTCTACCGGGATAGAAAATTGAATAGAGGCCCTGAATAATTTTTTGGTAACTTACACATATTTGGTGCCTAAATAATATAGCAAGGACTTTTTGGGTACATTGGGGGCTATGACTCTCAAATGTAAACCATATAACCCGAGTGTGTATTTGGTTACTCCTATATTTTTAATTGAAACAAAACTATTCACATGCAGCCCTCTAAGTGCTTGTCTGATTACGCCATACACGTGATACGTCTCCAACGTATCAATAATTTATGAAGTATTCATGCTGTTATATTATCATTCTTGGATGCTCTACAATCATTCTATAGCAACTTCATATCATTTTTTGGACTAACCTATTGTCATAGTGCCTAGTGCCAGTTGCTGTTTTTTGCTTGATTTTTACATCGCAGAAAATCAATACCAAATGGAGTTCAAATGCAGCAAATTTTTTTGAAGAATTTTTATGGGACAGAACACCCAGGATGGGCTAGAGAAGTACCAGAGGGGTGCCCCGAGGGGGGCGCAACCCACCTGGGCGCGCCTAGTGGCCTAGGCGCGCCCTGGTGGATTGTGCCCATCTCGGAGGCCTCCTGCACCCCCTCTTCGCCCTATAAATCGTCAAATATTCCAAAAACCCTCGGGGAGACCCTAGATCAGAAGTTCTGCCGCCGCAGGCCTCTGTAGCCATGAAAAACGAATCTAGACCCCGTTCCAGCACTCCGCCGGAGGGGGAAATCATCACCGGTGGCCATCTTCATCTTCCCGGCGGCCACCATGATGAGGAGGGAGTAGTCCACCCTCGGGGCCGAGGGGTTTGTACCAGTAGCTATGTGTTTAATCTTTCTCTCATGTTCTTGAGATGTCATGATCTTGAAGTATCGTGGGCTTTGTTAATATAGTTGGATTATATAGTGTTTCTCCCTCTCTATCTTGTTGTGAATTGAGTTTTCCCTTTGAGATTTCATTTTTATCGGATTGAATACTTTTATGGATTTGAGAACACTTGATGTATGTCTTGCTATGAATACCAGTGGTGACAATGGGGTATCATATTGATTCATTTGATATGTGTTTTGGCACTCAACTCGCTGATTTCCGAGGTGACATTGGGGTAATCTATGTGTAGGGGTTGATGCACGTTCTCGTCTTTTATTTCTTCGGTAGAAATCTTCGGGCACTCTTTGAGGTTGTTTGTGTTGGATTGAGTATTATGAATCTCAATTTGCTTTGGTATTATTTTAGTACGGACTCTTGATAAATCAATCGGAAAGAATAGCCACGTGTTATTTTAGTACGAACTCTTGATAGATCGATCGGAAAGAATAACTTGGTGTTATTTTAGTACGAACTCTTGTATAGATCGATCAGAAAGAATAGCTACAAACAATTTCTTCTTATGTTCTCCGCTAGATAGGAACTTTGGAGTGATTCTTTATTGCACGTTGAGGGATGGTTATATGATCCAATTATATTAGCATTGTTGAGAGATTGCACTAACAAAAGTACGAACCCTAGGCCTCATTTTCAAGTATTGCAATACCGATTGTGCTCCGTTTTATCAATTGCTACATTGCTGTTTTTTATTGTTCTTATTACAAAAATCAATATCTACTATCCATATTACACTTGTATCACCATCTCTTCGCCGAACTAGTGCACATACACAAATTATCATTGTATTTGGTGTGTTTGGGACACAAGAGACTTTTTATTATTTGGTTGCAGGGTTGTTTGAGAGAGACCATCTTCATCCTACGCCTCTCACGGATTGATAAACCTTAGGTCATCCACTTGAGGGAAAATTGCTACTGTCCTACAAAACTCTGCGCTTGGAGTCCTAGCCAATAAAAAAATGGATGCGTGGCCGCACGTAATTAGTAAGTAGAACGCCCACGGTTTCAATAATACTTGTGTTTCTGATTTGTAACGTGACAGCACTTGTTCCAAAATGACTTTGTTGATTGTTAATGTGTGCGCCTTCGCAAATTGGACAGAAAAATTACCACAGCATGTTGGTGCCATGTCATGACACCATGCCAAGTTTCATGATTTTAAGGCGTGTTTTGGAATTACAGGAGTTAAAAACCAAGTTTAAAGAATAAATTTGCGTAGTAGACATCAACACGCGGTATTCCCTGCTCAATCCACACGGGTCCACAGGTAGCACCTCCGCTGGGGTGTACCTCGGCCCATCCGTTCGTGCGGGTTCGGTTAAGCCCCGCATGGGCTGTTCCCCAACCGAAACCCCTCAACCATGCGAAAACACGGGGAAACATAATCGTCACCTCACCCGTGGAAACAAACCACGCGGGACCTGCAGGTGAACTCTCGGCGACGTCGAAGCCCAATGCGAACTCGGCAGCAGTTGCTACCTGCCAGGAGGGATTTAACCGAACATGATTGGGATCTGGAGGTCTAATCCCTACATGGATTGGTTGAGGGACTGGGGATCACCCAATCCCTGGGTGGATTTGATGGCCTAGGGGGTTGGCCCCCTGACTACCGAACAAGGCCTAACAACGTGTTTGGTTGGGGGTAATTAGAACTGAGGAATGGAAATTGAAGAGGTACGAGACTTTAAATCTATTGTTTGGTTGGAGGGATTAAGAATTCATAAGGAAATAGTCACGGGACTTACTATCGTGCGCCAAACAGAGGATTGGGAATAAAATGACTCATCCCATGTCTAATCTCAATACAACTCCCTACTCTAAACTCTTATTCCCCTTCTCAAATATTGCCAAACGTGTTGTAAAGGGTTTGGAGCCGAGGATGACAAGTCATCCCCTTCACATGCATTCACGTTTTCCATTCATTTCGGGCATCTGAATTCCTCGAGAAACCCACTATCCAAGTCCAAGAGCAAGGACAATCGATCGAGACCAAAGGTATTCACATAGATCAATTACTGTGCGTCATCATTACAAATTTTGTAGTACTACCATCTAACAATCAAATGAATGAATGAATGAACCACTGAAGGGGCTATATGCTTCGGTCCGGGGTAAGGCTAGCTAGCTCTAGCTCATCATGATCTTGAACTCGTCGAAACTGAGCACGCCGTCGCCGTCAAGGTCGAACCGGCAGATCATGGCGTGGCACTCGCCGGCGCCCCGCTCGGTGCCGAGCCTGCCGAGCATCCGCCCGAGGCTGGCCGGCGTGATGCACCCCTGCCCTTCCATCTCATACATCCGGAACGCCTCCCTCAGCGCCCGGGTCCTCTGCTCGTTGTCCTCGTCCTCGGCGCCCGCCCAGGCCGCCTGCTGCGCCAGCTCGAGGAACTCGGCCTCGCACAGCAGCCCGTCGCCGTCCGCGTCCGCCGACGCCACCAGTGCCTCGGCCTCCTCCGCCGGCACGTCCTCGCCCAGCGTCGCCCGCATGCACCCCCGCAGCTCTGCCGCCGAGACCCGGCCGTCGCCGTTCTGGTCCAGCGACGCGAATAGCGCCCTCAGCTCGCCCGACTTTGTCGCAACCATTCTTGCCGGACGATCGATCGATCGGTCGTGCTAACTAACCGGTGAACTAGACGCTCTTTGTCTTTGGTCGATCCTGCCTGTGCTTCCTAGATCCTCTGCTTTGCTAGAGTTCTGCGTTGCTGCTGCATGATCTTGTGGGAGCGCGTGTGCATATATACTCGGGGCGCGACGCGCTCCATGGAAGCTTCATAGCATGCAGGGAGGGAGGAGAGATGCCGTGGTCATCGTGGACGTACGTACATGCCGTGTGGCGGATTGGGCAGGAGGTTTTTCTTTTTTCTTCTGGGTGGTCAACCACGGCGGGTCAGTAGTCTTCTCCTGGAAATGTGGATGCGAAGCTTTGATGGGGGCGTACGTGACTTTGGCGTGAAGGCCGATCGAGATGGTTCTCGTGGAGGAGAAAAGCAGGGGAAGGCACGGGAAAAATCTGCTTCGGCGACGGAAAAGTTCGAGTGCGCGTGTGTGCTTAGCCGGGAAACTGTGGGCGCCTCCGCGTGTGGGTGCGTGCGTGCGTGTGTTCCTTCCAATTCATGTCATGTCGCCATCGTGCCACTCTTTAACGGCGACCCGCGAGTTTCGTCCCGCGTTCGTCCGTGAACAGGGACCAGTCATGGACAAGAATGCGGACGGCCGCCATCCAACACTGCTCGCAAATGTTGCAAAGGTTTTTTTAACAAACCGATAAAATTCATACAAATTAGACAATAATATTTACATTTTGGACATATTTTAAGTAAAAAGATATAAAACTATGTGCACGTACGGTCACGCGGAGCTTCACGCCCATGACACGGATATACTACACTAGCCTACGGCCGGCCGTGACGGATCCCTTTGTCTTCCCCATGGCCGGCAGCCCGCTCATCGGATTGCCGAGAGTCCCAGATGCATATTCGTCCCCCGTATCTTTCATATGTTCGGCTGTGCCTCTCAACAGAGTGGCGAAGAGGGTGCTTCAGCCAGAGGCGAACTGGGGTCTCCTCCGCTTCCGTGGAGCCTAGACGGGGGCTGACGATGGTCTAAGATAAAGAATCGGATGGGTCACCGGCTGTACAAGCCGGCAACGTGCCAGCGGTGGCCTTCCTGGGACCCAAGCGGCGGCGGCGGCATCGTGTGTTCTACTTTCACTCGATGTTGGCGGCAGATGCGGACGCACGGCGGATGGCGCGGCCGCAAGCACGGGAGGCGTAGTTTGATGCGGCGCCGTCCACGGTAGTGGTGATGCCTGTGCCGCCGTGCTCCCTCCATGCCGGCCGGGAGCAATTGGCCACCCTTCTGTGAGCTGGCTCGGAGCGGCGAGTTGTTGAACCACACGCCGGCTTGGAGCGGCAACTTTCTCTGTCTGGTTTGGAGGTGGAGCAGCGAGCTGTCTCGCTTGTATCCGGCGGGCTACCCAACCGACTTTTATGCCGGAAAATTGCTCTTCCTCCTTGTCAGATGCCGTCGGCAGGGTGGAAAAATGATGAACGGAGAAGATGAAGAGCAGCGGAGTGATGCGATTCTTACCCGACGTCTGACCTTCTTTAAATACTGGACGGACGGAAGCAACTTGCCTGGCCTACACAAGCGGCAAATCTTGAGAAATTTTCGAAGCCATCCTACTTTTGAAGTATGGGTACGTCGTCATTCCTATAGCTTATAGACTTGTAGGTACCTGCCACAAAAAAATACCCCGGGGAGAGACACCCACGTTGATCCTAAGGATCGATCTTGGGTGGCCACTGCCACAATCAATCATCGAGTCAGGGGTTAGTCCTCGCCATCGTGCCGCTGTCATTGGATGGATCAGTAGTAGCGTTTCTCAACGGTTTGGTTGGGAGTGTTTGCAAAACCAAGGCTCACTCAGCAGCTACGCACAAGTTTCACCTGCTTCTAGAGTGATTGTTTTCTACCATGCATCGGATATAATGTGTATTTCTCCATCGTCTGCTGTTGCTTTGAGATTCATGCAATATTTTTCGATTTTTTTTTGCAACATTAGCCTGAGTATACATTAGCCTTGTTTCAGAGTATACATTTTTAAAAATAATTTGTACCAGCATGTGCATCAAATGAAACAACGATCAAATTTGCATCCCGGAGATTATGTCCCATGGAGGACGCCGAGGAAGCCGAAGAACAATGCCTCGGCAGCCTGCTGGTGAGCCGAGAGACTTAGACATTGACATAGTGATTAGGGGTGTGGGGCGAAGGAAGGTTAAGGCCAGGGGTCTGAAAAAATATACCTCCTCCGTTCCAAAATATTCTACAAGGTGTATTAGTTTTTTTTCAAAAGTCAAACATGTGCATGTTTGACCAAGTTTTGAGAAGAAAATTCAATATCTAAAATACCAAATTTGTATCATAAGATCCATCAAAAAGATAATTTTTTGTGTTGTATAGAAATGACCGTATAAAAGGAAATGGGCAGCAAGGGAGTTGGGTAGACTAAAGATACTGCCTTTAGCCCTTTGCGGTGTTTTTTTAAGTCGAGTCGTAAGGAAAGATCGGTAGGATTTGGTCCATTTGGTGTCCTTCCAGAAAGAGAAGTGGGAACCCTTTCTCCTTTGACCGCTTGCCCTCCTGATATTTTATTCTATAATCTTGAGCAAACATACATAAGAATAACTTGCACGAAAACGGATGCACCTTATATTCTAGAACGGAGGGAGTATGTGTTATATTATGTTGTGTTTCTCCCATGGAACTGACCGATCAACAAGAGATGACACGAGTCATCCAAGAGGTAAGAATCTCAATGTGAGTGGCAATTTCCAGCATCTAAAATAATTGGCACGGAAACTAAGTGATGCAAGAAAAAATCATGCAAAATCATTTGAAAGATGTACCGACATCATGTTGCAAATGTATATTGTTTGTAGACCATTTCTACAATGCAATTTTCAAACTCAACATGTAAGTTTTTCCGCATTACATGTTGCTTCTAGCGTGACTTCTGATTTCTTCACTACATGATTGGAACTCTAACATTGTATCTAATGTTTCCAATTTTCTTCGTGAAATGTATGTGCGCAGTTGCATTACAGGATACCAAGGAAATACAACTTCTATATGCATAGAAATTAGCGAGTAGCACCTATCAACCCAAGAAATGCAGGAAGTTTTGACATTCATAGTTTCTGGTGTTGTTAGTTCTGAAATACAAATCCTAAATGATTGGATTGTTTTTGCGAGCTGACTTGAGAGATGCTAATTCTTTTGTACTCGGTTAGTTCGGCACACGAGAATAATGATGGTTACTAAAAATAATCAAAACAAAAACCCAATGAATAAAACAACATACATGAGTTCTACCCTCATACAAACATGCATGCTGCACAAATAACACGATCTTGTATCTTTATACTAAGAATGGAGAATGCCTGCCAAAAACAAGAAAGGAAAATTTAGTCAGGAAAATATCATCATTAACGAGCAAGAGCGGAAGAAGGGATTCGTGGGCAATCTAATTGTTCACATTTGGTAGAAATAACTATGATTTATGTTACTCATAAATTTAATAATCTTATGTTCTAGAAACCTCCAAATTATTTAGATTCATACTCTTTAAAACACTCCCTACCAGTTTTATAGATACTTAAGGATACGGATACTACAGACATGTAATTGTGTAGATCACTTTAGAAAATTAGGGGCAATAATTATCTTCTGGAGTAATTTGACACTTTCGGATTTGGTTAGATTAAGAGTGAAATTCATTGTCAAAAATAATCTATTTAAACATCCCAACCTATAAAAACAAATTGTTTTTTTTTGAATATGTAATTTCGTTTTAGTAGATGGCAATATAGCGTGTAACAATAAATGCTAGGACATTATAAAAACTATTATCATAATATACACTCGCATGATTGTATTATGAATCATGCTAGTTATACATTAAAATAATATTTAAGAGTAGATGTATATGTATGTATAATGACATGGAAAAAGTACACATTTAGTGAAAAATATCAAATAGGAAAATATAAAAAAGTTTAGTACAAATATATAAGAATGGTTAATTTTAACCGAATTAACTCACACACACGCGCACACCTGCCCACTCGCCTGATCGTGGCCAGAGTTTTGACAAAGTAATAATTAATCGAGCATGACCCGCCTTTCTTTTGCAAAAGAAAACATGCTAAATCATTTAACTAAACAAGAAGCACTCCGAGGAGAACATTATCAAGATGCATGGGAGCGCAGGATGGCCCCACCCTAATTTAAGCCAACAACTAATCATATAAGGCAACAAGAAATTGTTGCACCATCTTTAAATCGGGAAAAAGCAAACTTCCTGAAAGTGGGTGTGCAGATGACGCGAGTTAGCCTCCCACACTTCCTATGAGCCCACAAACTAGTACAACTGAACTTGAACCAGTTTACTATTTTTTTTTGCATTCATCAAAGTGCCCATCATAATCGCGGTGGGTCAGTTTTGTCCTTGTGCCACTTTGCAAAAAGACCAAGTGTCATGAGAGATAAATGGTGGAGATTTTATCTGGATCAGTGAACAAGCACTCCTCAGTTCAAATTTTACATCAGCAATGCGACCATGAATCTCTTCACATTCACCATGTACGTCGCTAAATCGCATATCATTCCAGTGTTAGACTGGATTTTGGTGGTATGATGAAAACGTTTTTTTGGCCTATAAAACCTAAATCCAACCATTAAATGAGTCGATTGTGGGTTGATTTTCTTAAAACTAATCATCAAAGTTATAGACAGCTAAAACAAGTCAAATCCATATTTATATGTAAAATTTCATCATGGGAAAGTAGAATATTGAACAAAAAAAATCCATTATTTACCTTTCCAACGAGAATTGTTGGCACACATTACAAAATTTAAGAGGCATGATCATCTCAAGATAAGATTTCTCGTGCCTACTACCTCTGTCTTGGTCTATTACTCCCCATCGTATTTTGGGTCAAAGTTTGACCACATATTTGACTAGCAAAATGTTAATGCATGTCATAACAAATTATATTGTTGGATTCATATTTGAATGTAGTTTTTAATGATATTATTTTTGTTATGTATAACTTCTATTTTATTACTTAAATTTATGGTAAAAAAAAACCAAAATACGAGGAGATTAGCAATCAAAATGGAGGTAGTAATAATTAAGATTATTTCCAGAGTTGAACTACCATTCTCTTGACATGATGCTAGGATATTCCGAACATGCCAAATTACACCATCTTCTTGTCAAATAAAATAATCTTGCCAAAAAATGTATGCCATCAAATTCACATGTGAAAAGTTCCAAATGTTGTAACTTCTATGACATATATGCATGTCATATGCTATTGGTCGAATAAATGCTTAAAGTAAATATTGGAATACTTATTAGGCCCTATAAACCCGAGTGGGGAGAGAAGGTCTGTATATGCATTGGCAAGGGCCCAGCTTGGATTGGGTCAGGTCAAACACAATGAACAATGTCAAATAGTTGGAAAATTGCTACAGTTAATGAAGGATTCACGGACCATGACTCGGGCCGATGCCCTAGGTGCCTAGGCCCAGTCTTGCCATGCTTACAGTTAAACACACATAATTGAATGCAATTAGATTAAGTTCAACACATAGCTTTCCAATTGTAATAATAATAAAACAAGCAATTTTGTTTGACTAAGAATTGGGACTACAATTCTAACTTGTACATTGTTTACTAGCTACTTAACATTTTTGCTAGGGAACATAAAAAATTTCTACTTATCTATAAATACACTATGTTCCCTAATTTTGGAGCTCTTTGATTGAATTGAATTGTTCAATTTTGGATCTGATTCATGATTTTGATTGACGTTCTTTTGAATTTGGTTCATGATTTTTATTCAGTTGAGGTATTCAATTTCGGATCTTGTTCACAATGTTCACTAGGTCAACTATTTCGATTGAGGTTTCTAATTTTGAATTTGGTTCATGATTTTGACGGAGCAAATGATTTCTCAAGTCAATCGGCAATCACCAACCTACAAAGACACTTGACTCCCATGCATCCTCTCATCACATGGCAAAAAAAATCGTCAACATGTGAAACCATATCATCAATATAGTACATGTGTTCGCGAGCACAAGAAACTTTCCCAAATGCATATTGATTGATTAGTAGAGAACACATAATCACACCTCTAGGAAGGGTCCACCAAAACACCGCATTATCAGAAAAGAAACATATACCATCATCTCCCTCATGCACCAAATGATAATTTTTTTTGTTAAAATCCTAACAACACAAACGGTGCAGCAAAGCACGCAACCTCTCTAGTACTTAGTTCTATGTCGGGTTGCCCCGTTTAGTTAGAGTTCATCCTTACTCAATTGTATGCAGAAATTTCAGTAGTTGTAGTGTAGGCCTTATAAACCAGATGGAGAAAGTACTACTCCCATATATTACGGGATGGAGGGAGTAGTATGTATATCTGTTTTCTTTTTTTTGAACAAAGTACGTATATCTGTTATTCTGTTAGTGTCAAAGTTTGCAGTTACCTGTCCCATTTCCTATTGGTCACCGCTTTGGCGTTTGCTTGTAACAGTAATATACTCCCTCCATTCCTAAATATAAGTCTTTTTAGAGATTTCAATAAATGACCACATACGAAGCAAAGTGAGTGAATCTATACTCTAAAATATGTCTATATACATCCGTATGTTGTAGTCCATTTGAAATGTCTAAAAAGACTTATATTTAGGAACGGAGGGAGTACTTACTAGATACATACTGAAAGCTGATTAACCGAGAATCAGCGGCCAGCTGGGTACTCATGCGGAAAGACCAAACATGATGGAACGGCCGGAACATGACTTGGTCGTCGCCGGCGGCGAGGCAGGTTTATTATATGTGCGCCCAGCATGCCGGGAGGGTGAGAATGACACGTCAAAGCTCCGGGAGCAGACACCGAATAACATATCAGCAGCAACCGACGGAAGCCTGGCTTGCATGGAATATTCTGTCACAAAAGGCCCATCCATGCAGGAGTATATATACTCCGATGTGCTCGTTCAACTTTGCAGTTTCCCTCCTGGACGACGGCTGAAAACGAATTGACACCGTCAACAGACCAGTTCCTCGGCCTCATCAATTCTTTCAATAATTTTGCCTTGAATCCATCAACACAACCGGCTAGCTGCACACTTGTACGTACTAGTGCGCCGCCTGTGTATATATACACGCATAGGCACTTGAGGCCAGGCACCAGAACCAGAAGCTAAGCTAGCGTTGCACTAATCCCAGGCTCCCAGCACATTAACACACTGCCACAGCCACTAATCTCAGGTGATCACCGAAGCAAGCAAGCGAAGATGGTGCACGCCGCGACGGCCGAGCGCTTCAGCAGCGTATTCTCCTCCTTCGACCGCGACGCCGACGGCAGGATCTCAGCGGCGGAGCTGCAGCTGTGCATGAAGGCGGCGCTAGGCGAGGACGTGTCGGCGGAGGACGCGGAGGCGCTCGTGGCGTCGGCCGACGCGGACGGAGACCGGCGGCTGAATGAGGAGGAGTTCCTCAGGCTGGTGGCGCGGCCGGAGACAGAGGCGGAGGAGGAGCGGTGCAGGGGACTCAGGGAGGCGTTCGCGATGTACGAGGTGAGGGGAGAAGGCTGCATCACGCCGGCGAGCCTGATGCGGATGCTCGCCAGGCTGGGGTCCGAGCAGGGCATCGAGGAGTGCCGCGCCATGATCCGCAGGTTTGATCTGAATGGAGATGGAGTGGTTTGCTTCGACGAGTTCAAGGTCATGATGGATGCGTAGCAGCTCTGTGTCCATCGGCCAGTCTACTGAATACTGATCCTGATACTTGGCTACCGTTTTAACCCGTACACAGTTTACTTGGTACTTAATCTTTTTTGCCAGAGAATATTGAACAGATTCATCTAATATTTGGCACTATGTTGGCTTGCTCCGTTTGGTTGGAGTAGTAGTGGCGTGGGTCTTATAAACCGAAATGGATAAAGTACTGATAGTACAATGTAGAGTTATCTGTTAGGGCATCTACGTCCGGCCGGTGCCGTCGGGACATGTTGTGTCATCCAACACGGGTTTGTATCTGTCCGCCGAGCGGTTCAGACGTGTTTTATTCCATAAACCAGAGACAAACGGGGGGCATCGCGTGTGTTCGCACCGCTGCCAAGCCCGTGTCTGACCGCCCTGGCCCACCAAAAACACCTCCCTCGCCCGCGCGCGCTTTCCATCTGAAACGCTCAGCTGCGCTCCATAGTGTCAATGCCGCGTTCATGCCCGTTCAAAGCTGACGCGGCCTCTCACTGGTGTCGGCATTGAATCGGCGCGCCCACCGAGAGAGTGTCGTCCGTACCGCTTTCTGATGCAGGTGATTGCTCTGTGTTCAAACGACACGACGGTCGTCCGTCCATCTGCTGCCCACCTTAATGACACACGGTTTTCGTGGCAGCTACAACGGCGCCACACATCTGTCCCTCTGCCGATCACCATTGTTATATAAACTGCTGCTCTGGTCCCTCTGCCGACCACCCATCTGGAACAGCTCGCGGCCGGCAGGATGATTGCACCGAACGCGAAGCTGCTCGAGCCCTACCACTCCTCCTGCGAGATCGGGCCCGCTAGCGGTATCGCCAACGTTAGGCGGAACTGGAGGCCGCCAGCAAGGAGTTTAGCAAGGCGATGGACGAGGTGTGGGGCATGACAGATGACGGGATGGAAGACATCGCCGGCTCCAGCGAGGCCGCACCCCGCCGACATGACCACGAAGCCGGCACGTCCGCGGGCGAAACCCGCAACGACGAAGAGTAGAGCACGGGGGGTCGCCGCCACTCGTCTCCCCTCCCTTTGAAGCCAAGCTTGATAGGCTCAACATCGTCGACCGATTAGTTTGCAGCGGACAGCTTCACCTTTCAGGGCTCCGGATGCCGAGGTTACGGAGGTGGAGCTGGAGAGCGCCGAGGCGGAATTGGAGAAGGCAAAGCATCAGTTCTCGAGGCTAATGGTCGAACACGGGGAACGGTATACGGCGATAATAGATTAGGCAAATTAATAATATCTCCAGAGCCGGAGGAGCACTGCTTTTAGTTGAAGTAAATGCGAAATATAATGAAATCTATCTTGTTTATATGAAATTCATCATGTTTATCTGAAATCCGGCCGTGTTTGAACAAATTTCGTTGGGTTAGTTCGAATTGTTGTCCAAATATATGCAGGCTCCTCCGGCAGGAAAGACCAATCATGATGGAACGGCCGGAACATGACTTGGTCGTGGCCGGCGGCAAGGCAAGTTTATTATATGCGCACCCTGCATGCTAGGAGGGTGGATAATGACAGGTCAACGCTCCGGGAGTAGACAGCGAATAACATATGAGCAGCAACTGACGGTAAAATTGATAAATTTGATCTCAAAGTGAAAGTATTTCACAAACTAAACTGTTTTTGAAAATATTTCACAGCGCTAACCCTTTTATGCAGCTCCCAACAGTAAGGCGCGGCACTGTACTGTGCAACTCATTACAGTTGGGCGCTGCATAGTGTAGTGCAACTCCTTACAGTTAGGCGTTGCACAGTGTGGCACATGTGTGTTAGGCGCTGCACAATAGAGTGCAGCACCTTGCTGTTAGGCGCTGTACATTAGGCGTCAACTGGGTAAAATACTTTCAAACATAGTTTAGTTTGTGAAATAGTTTCACCCGAAGGTCAAATTTATGTCTTTTGCCGCAACCGACGGAAGTCCCTGGCTGGCCTGGCCTGGCCTGCATGGAATAATATTCTGTCAAAAAGGCCTTGCATGCTCGATGTGCTCGTTCAACTTTGAGCTTTCAAAAAAACATCTGTCACAGAAGACCATGCATGCTCGACGACGGCTGAAAACGAATTGACACCGTCAACCGACCCGTTCCTCGGCCTCGTCAATTATTTCAATAATGATGCCTTGAATCCATCAACACTACTGGCTAGCTGCACGCTTGTACGTACTACACTTGTGCCGCCTGTATATATGCACACATAGGCACTTGAGGCCAAGACCAGAACCAGAAGCAATGCTATCTAGTAATCCCAGGCTCCCAGCACATTAACCCACGGTCGCACACTGCTAGCACAGTCACGAATCTCAGGTGATCACCGAATCAAGCAAACGAAGATGGTGCACGCCGCGACGTCCGAGCGCTTCAACGGCGTGTTCGCCTCTTTCGACCGCGACGCCGACGGCAGGATCTCAGCGGCGGAGCTGCGGCTGTGCATGAAGGCAGCGCTGGGCGAGGACGTGTCGGCGGAGGACGCAAGGCGCTCGTGGCATCGGCCGACGCCGATGGAGACCGACTGCTGGACGAGCAGGAGTTCCTCCGGCTGGTGGCGCGGCCGGAGACAGAAGAGGAGGAAGAGCGGTGCCGGGGACTGAGGAAGGCGTCCGCGATGCACGAGGCAGTAGCTCGCGAGCCACGCTCGGGCGACGCACGGGAGGCCGATGCGCTTCTCTCCTCATGCGAGCAGGGAGAGGCGCGTGCTCGCCCGCGTCGCCGAAAAATCGGCAGGAGGATTTCGGCTCACCTCCCGCCGAGTCCGTCCCTATTTAGCCCCCTCCCTCACCGTCCCAACTCCCGCCATCATTCTCCCTTCCTTCGACCTTTCCGGCCGACGCGCATCGGCACCGACGAGCAGGTAAGCGGCGCATCTTCATCGGCCGGCGGTCCACGGCGTCAGCGGTCCTTCACCAGCCGGCGGTGATCTTCTACGACTGTCCCCCCTCGTCCTCGAGCTGCAGCCATGGCCTTGTGAGTTCAATCCCCCTTTCTCTCTGTTCCTTCTAGCAAGATCTGAGCTGCAGCTAGGGTTTGATCTAGATGCATGGTTGATCAGTGGTCTGATCTGTGAGCTCATATGGTTGATTGCTATGTTGCGGTTGTAATTTATGGTATGGTTAGATGTTCAAGCATGTGGTAGGCTAGATTAGTAGTAGAGTTTGAAGTTGAACCTTGTGCTTGTGCTGATTCGTGCTTAGATCTGTGATTTGTAGCTATTGGTGGTCCATTTGTAGCATGCTGTTCGTTGTAGATGTATGTTGGTGCTCATAGATTTTCCGGTATGCTTAGTATGATACCGATGAACCATGTGCTTAGTATGATAGTAATGAAGCATGTGCTTGATATGATAGTGATGAACCAAGTACATGTATGCTCCTGCTTTCTTGGATTGTCCGGTATGTTGTGCGCTATGCTTACTGTCAATGCGTGCTACGATTGTAAGACATGACCACGCAGACGCAAGATCTTAGTCAGGCCCTTGTCCTGTCCGACAGCCAGTTTGCTCCATCGTTTGTCGAGGACTCGCAGCCTATGTCCGAGATGGCACCTGATTCAGGGGTGTTCGCGTCTGATTCTGTCTATATGCCAGTAGTGCTCGTTGAGCAAACTTCTGCTGCTGCTGTTGCTGCCGCTGCACTCAAGGTAGCAACAGCAAAGGCAAAGAAGGATGGTAGGTCGAACAATATGAAGTGGCAGCAGTTCATATCCACGTTCGTGCTGAACAAGATGTGTGAGCTCATCTCTAGTGGAGTTAATGAAGGAAACATGCCCTAGAGGCAATAATAAAGTTATTATTTATATTTCTTTATATCATGATAAATGTTTATTATTCATGATAGAATTGTATTAACCGGAAACTTAGTACATGTGTGAATACATAGACAAAACAGAGTGTCCCTAGTATGCCTCTACTTGACTACCTCGTTGATCAAAGATGGTTAAGTTTCCTAGCCATAGACATGTGTTGTCATTTGATGAACGGGATCACATCTTTAGAGAATTATGTGATGGACAAGACCCATCCGTTAGCTTAGCACTATGATCGTTTAGTTTGTTGCTATTGCTTTCTTCATGACTTATACATGTTCCTATGACTATGAGATTATGCAACTCCCGAATACCACAGGAACACTTAGTGTGCTATCAAACGTCACAACGTAACTGGGTGATTATAAAGATGCTCTACAGGTGTCTCCGGTGGTGTTTGTTGAGTTGGCATAGATCGAGATTAGGATTTGTCACTCCGATTGTCGGATAGGTATCTCTGGGCCCTCTCGGTAATGCACATCACTATAAGCCTTGCAAGCAATGTGACTAATGAGTTAGTTGCGGGATGATGCATTACGGAATGAGTAAAGAGACTTGCCGGTAACGATATTGAACTAGGTATGACGATACCGACGATCGAATCTTGGGCAAGTAACATACCGATGACAAAGGGAACAACGTATGTTGTTGTGCGGTTTGACCGATAAAGATCTTCGTAGAATATGTAGGAGCCAATATGAGCATCCAGGTTCCGCTATTGGTTATTGACCGGAGACGTGTCTCGGTCATGTCTACATAGTTCTCGAACCCGTAGGGTCCGCACGGTTAACGTTCGAAGAACGATTTGTATTATGAGTTATGTGATTTGATGAACGAAGTTTGTTCAGAGTCCCGGATGAGATCACGGACATGACGAGGAGTCTCGAAATGTTAGAGACGTGAAGATCGATATATTGGAAGGCTATATTCGGACATCGGAAAGGTTCTGAGTGGTTCGGGTATTTTTTGGAGTACCGGAGAGTTACGGGAATTCGTCAGGGGGAAGTATTGGCCCTTCATGGGCCTTAGTGGAAAGGAGGGAAGGGCCACAAGGGGAGGCCTCCCCCGCCCCCATGGGCTGGTCCGAATTGGACTAGGGCTAGGGGGGCCGGTCCCCCCTTTCCTTCTCTTCTTCCTCTCCTTCCTTCTTCTCCTACTTGGACTAGGAAAAGGGGAAACCTACTCTTACTAGGAGTAGGAATCCCCCCCTTGGGCGCGCCCCTTGTGACCGGCCCTCCTCCTCCTCCCCTCCTTTATATACGGGGGAGGGGGCACCCCATAGACACAAGATTTGTCTTAGCCGTGTGCGGTGCCTTCCTTCACAGTTTTCCACCTCGGTCATATTATCGTAGTGCTTAGGCGAAGCCCTGCGTCGATAACTTCATCATCACCGTCACCACGCCGTCGTGCTGATGGAACTCTCCCTCGGCCTCAACTAGATCAAGAGTTCGAGGGAACGTGTGCAGATCGCGGAGGTGCCGTGCATTCGGTACTTGGATTGGTTGGATCGCGAAGACATTCGACTACATCAACCGCGTTACTAAACGCTTCCGCTTTCGGTTACGAGGGTACGTAGACACACGCTTCCCGCTCGTTTCTATGCTTCTCCTAGATATATCTTGCGTGATCGTAGGAAATTTTTGAAATACTACGTTCCCCAACAGTGGTATCAGAGTCAGGTCTATGCGTAGATGTTATATGCATGAGTAGAACACAAAGAGTTGTGGGCGATAATATTCGTACTGCTTACCAGCATGTCATACTTTGATTCGGCGGTATTGTTGGATGAAGCGGCCCAGACCGACATTACATGACCGCGTTCGTGAGACTGGTTCTACCGTCGTGCTTTGCACACAGG